>NC_142197.1:3025416-3188333 GCF_026936395.1 Plectropomus leopardus | reverse complement strand
AGCCTCCTGCTTCGTCATTTGCCATCCCAATTTGTTTTGAGGCCGCTAAGGCATGTCTTTTGGTTTGCCTCAGTGAAGCTGTTAACACATAGCAGATTTTTACATGCTGCCATTAAAAGCCACACTCTTTAAAAAAGGCTCTTTTTTATTTTTAGCATGTCTCCGTTAAAAAAGAAAAAGGAAAAGTGGCTTTGGATTGCTTGAAACCTTCAGAGGGACTGCCAAAGGTCCACTGAAACTATGACTTTTATAGCTGAGGAGCCAAATCCCGCACTTTAGCAGGACAATCCCCCCAATTCAGGCCGACTTTAATGCCAATTTGGTATCAGGCTCTGCAGAGATGCCCACCCACCTTCCCCAATTACCCCCCAACCCCCCGAACCCTCCAGCTCCACACAGCGAGACAATGTAATTATGAGAAAATGCTCGCTAAAACTTAAAGCAGACGGGGGTTTTTCATCAGCTGGCAGAGCTCCGAGGCCCCTCGATCTCCAACAGATCCACCCAACAACCACCACCAAAAAAACCCCCCAACCTCCACCCAGGACCATCATCTGACACCCAGACTGTGATCTGGTGTCGGGGGAGCAGCGACAGTCTAATATGTGGTCAGCAGGAATGTGTGTTTGACCACAGAGTGTGTGAACTCACATATTCTGCTGTTTAACATCTGACACCAGAAGATAAACAGTCGACAGCCACCGACTAAACTTTCCAAATAAATGTGTCCCCAGTGGGCTGTTTGCTCGGTTTCTTTGTCAGACGTTTAAAAATGTCAAATCTTTTATAAAACTATTCTGTGGTGTTTTATGTTTCACATCAACACGCGCAGGAAAAATGTGTCCTGTGATCCAAAAAGATTGCATAAACTCACGTTAATCTGTCTGTGTGTGATAATATATGTTGGTGGTAAAAGTACATTTAGCAACCGTACTGTATGTTTCCATATACTTTACTGTACCATCACTTTAAAGTATGTGTGCGAAACTTTATATGATCAAGACAAGTCAAATGTTTTGGCACAGATGGTTCACACAGCCTTTTAACATCCTATAAAAACATTTAAAATTATAAAATTATTTTCACAATCATTACCACAAAGTTAACAAGCGTCTCTCAACTTAAATGATTAATTTATTTCTCAAACAAATGTGATGTTAACTGTAATAAAACACCTAAAATGTGGTGGAAGAAGTATTCAAATTCAGCACAATCTCATTGCAAAGTTGTCATGTACCGCCGCTTTATAGTGATTTTAGCGTGAGATCCCAGCGCCACAGCCACCTTTGGCTGCTGTATGATACCTGACCATCCGGGCCAGCATGTGCGCGTGTTGACGTTTCGGGGAAAGATGTCATGTGCTGCTTTTGCCTAAATATACCTGCAGCGTAATCCCACCATGTGCACTTCTTGACATCACAGTGGCGCCATCAGTTTTGCCAGTTGTACAATAATTATCGGATTTGTATGATAACTTTATACAATCAATAATTCCAAAACTGCAGTAATGTACGATAATTTGACCATTGTGACGTTTACAATAAGCAGTTTAGGTTCTCATTTGAACTCCTTTTCAGGCTCCTTCGTGTGTTTATGCATCACTTCTCACGTGATTTCCTTAAATCTAATCACATCAATTAGCATGCTGTAAAGAAAAAAACAAAAAATGACGTCAGCTGTGGGTCTGAGCCGTGTAGATTGAGAATCAAAACGTTAAAGGGCTCTTCAGTTTGTGTGACCACAGACTTTATTTAAGGCATCTAACCAAAAACTCATTAAAAAAAAACAACCATTGACTTCGAGGAAAGGGATACAGAAGTGTAAAAATGCCAACTCATATCCAGATTTTAGGACTTTTTCCTGCAGCACTCTGTTGGTATGCCTCACAGTACTAAATTCAGTACTAAAAAAACTACAGTTCCCAAAAGGTGGATCTTCTGCCCCCGGGGCGTGCACAGGTCTCCAAAGTTGTAAATCAGCAATTGCTGGATGTGTCTATGTGTCTTGACAAGTATTGTGAATTAATGACAAAATAACCAGTAACTCCAGCTGTCAGATAAATATAGAAGGGTAAAAAGTACAAAAAAAAACCACGAGAACCTCTTAACCGCACTGAAGTACTGTACAAAAGTATTTCCTGTCTCTGGTGGTCACCTTGTTCCATGAATTGACTTTTGAATTTGACCGTGAAATCACCGTTTTGTCAAACAAATGTCTTCACACAGTAACATTTATAACAGTGTTCCTGTTTGAAACTAAAATTAAAATATGGCCTCACGCTGAATCCCATGGTGTCCAGAGACAATAGGCCATTTATTGATGAGAAAACCATAAACAAGGAGCCTGTCTGTAAAAATACTTTAGGCCTGGATTGCAGCAGCGAGCACTTTGTGTGACTCATGGAAATAGCCTGAGTATGGATGGGAAAAATAACACACAACAAAGGGAGTAATTCACAATAGAAAGAAGAGGGGGGAAAAAAGAAAAAGGCTGAGAAAACGCACAACAGATGGAGGCTGTAATCAATACTGCAGCTTCACATCTGCATCAGCCTGCGGGGAATGGAAGCATCTTTCCATCTGAGCGACCGTGAGGAAAACCAGACATCGGCACTTTCGGGGTGATTCTTTTCTCTGCGTCGGAGTCCGTACGTGGGAAAGGTCGGCTGTTGGCTGATAAGACGATGATAAATACAACAATACATAATATGTCTACAATAAATGTTTGTGCACGGTTGCCGAGGAGGAAAAAAGTAGGTTACCAGGTTGTTGCAACTTTGTGGAAGTTAACGGGGGGAAAAGATTTCAATTAGAGCACGTCACGGGACCAAATATGTAGACCCAATTTAAAACAGACCCGCGGAAAATCAACAGAACCTGGAATTAATTTCTTAATTTAAAGAAAAAAAGATTCAAAAGGACCCAAAGACAGAAATACCTACCATACCCCTTCATGGTGACTGTGACACAAAAAAACGTATCCACTTATTTACAGATGTCTCTTCAGCTTTGTAACTCTATGGGAAAGTTTTTTTGGGCCCTATGGCATCATGTGACCAGAAGATTGATTCTACTTTTCCTTGTGGTTACTTATGACCTGTGAAGTTACATTACGTTAAACAAACGTACATATTTTAAGCCAAATCGTTTTCTTTTCTGAACAAAGTTACATACTTTTGTTGCCTGAACCTATGAAAGTAAAAGACTGTATGCATTTAACAAACAGAAACTGTGCTTTTCCTGTGAAAACTGAGGTTTACTTTGAAAAGTCACAATGCTTGTAACGACTGTAAATTTAAACACTGTCCCCGAGCATCCAAAACTGATGCAACAGAGGCGCCTATGTTATTTTTTAATTCATAGAGTTAACTTTCAATCGGTATCTGACTTTTTGAAAACATTCACATCAGCTTTCTTTCCCCAATTTAGATGATGTAGCGGGAAAAAGAAATATGTTGATTATTAAGCTGTTTTTCTGTGATTAAACGAAAAGGGAAAAAAAGGCTTTACACCTTCAAACAGCTTCTTATACCTCACAGTATTTGTAACCATTTTTCTGTCACTTTTTCATGGATGTAGTGTGGTACCAACATAGGGGGACATTTCATCCTATTCTAAATACAATCCAAAATGTTGCAACCCACATGAAAGTCCAGGGTTTGTTGGACCCATCCATCATCCCTCACACCTGCCATATAGACCTGCTGCATTTTATGCACATGCAAAAAGTGCCTTTTGGCCCCAAAATTACTGTCAAAGTGGCGCCATTTTACAAGTTACAGGCTGCACAACATTTTTGCCCTTATTCCCAAAAAGAAAATGTTCCTCTTTAGCTGTTTACATGGCTTCTAAAAACAAATATTCCACTAACATTCACATTTATATTAAGCTCTGTATACTCCCATAACATGTCCTAACATGTTGGTTATTAGGTCAAAATACAGATGGAGGTGCTTGTCATGTTCATGCATTTTTGCATCAAAAAATTGATTTTTTTCACAGTTTCTGACAGCTGGTTGACTTATTGGACTCTCTCTCTGTTTCCGGCAGCATTTCAACCTAACGCAGTCGAGCAGCATTTAATGCAGACACGACACGTTCAACATTCACAAAACACTGACTGTCCACAAATCCTGCCGCTGCAGGCGTCCAGCACTGACAACGTCCGGCGGTGTGTCATGCAGCCACAAAAGGTGCCTTTTGGCGTCATATGTGCATAAGCGTCAGTGTTTGTCGACTTTAGAACGAGAACAGACTAACTTAGGCTTTAATTGTGTGTTTTGTATGAGGCGAACGCAAAAAGTAGAAACTCCACAAAAAAGTAGCAAAAAACGAGGGGCCGCAGCCGTTCAGGGAGGCAGCCTTTCCCCATGTAGTCTCTCTAAAGCGCCCATGCACTTCATAAAAAACAATCGTCCATGTCACTGCACACAGCAGTATGCTAATGCAAAACGCTCTGCTGCAGCTCTGGATGTTCCCACTGTTTCCCTCCTCTAATCCTCTGGACATGCAGATATTATTTCCCCTTAAGCTCCAGGACAGTAAATGTGTCAGAGTCTCAGACTGAAGGTATTTATTATAACGAGGAGGGAGTGATTTACCGAACTGAAGTCCTGATATTCTTAATTTGATTTTCAGCAGCATATTCCAGCACTTTCCCCCTGTGTATTAATTTAACTGTCGTTATGTTACGTCTCTCCAGAATAACAGTATGGATTCTTACTCAAGCTGACCTGAGGGACTCGGTGTCGGTTATCACTTAGAGTCGATTTAAAAGACACGTGAAGAACCTCTCGATCTGTTTCATTTATTTTGAATACTTGTAGTGTTTGCTGTTTGGAGTTTTTTGGGTCAGCGCTGTTTGCAGAAAATGAAGTAAAGGTTGTGTCAGGGCCATTTTTCTTTTAATGAAAATACCATGCTGTGTGCGGCGTGTAATAGATATGTAAGAGCAGTTACACGCTTCCTTGTTGTGACTCTGTGGTTGTAAATTGTTTTAAAATGTCTTGAGGAAGGGCAGTGAAAGCTCCAAAGGACTTTTTGGGAGGAGAGAGAAGGAAGGAAGCTTGTTCAGCGTTTCTCCATATGTCCGTTGGACACTGGAGAAGCCCAAACACTGAGGAGTGGGAGTCATTAGGTGAAGAGTGGAGGGCAGTGATGGTTCAAACAGCCATAATGTTTAGAAAAACCTGCTGCCTACTGGGAGGATGATTCCAGATTTTTACAACTTGGGTCTCATTATTTTCGTAGTTTAGTCTGACGATCTGAAATAACATTAAACTCAGAAAGCTAATTGCTGGGATCTGGGAATGTAAGGACGTTAAAAAGATGTCGTTTTCAGTTCAACCTCCAAATAGAGATGTGAACCAGCCTGTTTTTGTTCCAAAGTCGTCAAATACCACTGTTTTTGCAGTGATTTCCGGGTAAAATCTCAACGCCAAAAGCAACCATACACAGGCGGTGTCACAGCTGTTGCGTCCGCATGATACACCGCCGCTGCACGATGTCAGGTTGAAACACTGTGATAACGACATAATATAAGGAGCAAGAAGGTGCCTATAGGGCCGTTAAAGGGGTGATAGATGAATCCAACAAACCCCGGACTTTCATGTGTGAGTCCACTTTGCACTTCCCATCTAAAAGTAATGTTTTTTTCCTAAATCTTACACCATACTAACCATCCGTGTCAGCATGTGCATTTGTTGATGCCCCAGCGTTGGTTGCAGTGTGCTTTTGTTGCCTGAACATAGCCACATCACGTAATCCCGCCATGTGCATTTGTTGATGTCACATCAGCAGCATCCCAAAACATCAACAGCAGACACAGAAGGATGCCAAGAACGTAACATGCAGATGTGGAAGTCCACTGCAAAGCTGCAACATGTGGCGACTCAAGATGAGAACATGTTGGAGATCTCCGCAGCTGATCTGCAGCTACGCCATGCTACGGCTACGCCATGCTGCTCACACACGTTATGCGGCTGCTCTAACTTGTGACCACTGGCACCATAATAAAAATCAAAAGGTTATGCAACGCATTGCTCACACAGGGGGTTGCAATTTCTGACCAGCAACAGTATCTGGAGAGCACAGGAAAAACAAACAAACATAGTAACCGGATGGCCGGACAGTAAAATGAAACATGCATGACAATATGTTGCAAGAATGCAATAAAATTGGTTTATTATTTGATGTAATTGTCTAGATTTCCTGTGTTCTCTTCTTGTGTGAAGGAGCGACGAAACATCTGGTTGTAAATTTTGTTGTAGGTGAGAACAGCAATACGGCAATACCGTGTGACAGATACACTTGTGACAGATATATCTGATATCACCAGGTATCACCTGCTTATTTAAAGAATACTCTGCGTAAAATTGCACTTCAGTACGAGACTAACATTTAAGGGTTTTGTGAGACAGAGTAGACAAAAATAAAGATCCACTTAAACTTATGCACAACTTAAAAGAAAGAACCAAGAAAATTCAGCAGAAAAAAACATGATTTTCATAGTTTTGGTTTATTTTTTAACCTTTTTCAAATCTGAACCACAGGGATTTTGTCGTGACGATCATGAGGATTGGTCCTGTGTGAAATTTATGCAACATGTTGTTCAGCATACAGTCAGTTCAGACCCAGAGTGCAATGATTATACCAAAAGAAAAAACACTTTGCTGTAGTTGTTTGAAGCATTTTTGGTCTGCGAGTCTGCTGGAGGCACATTACAAACATAATGTCACAATCACATGTCTCACTGTCACATACTATGACTGCACTGTTTAGCTGTCCACATACTTTTGAAGCGAAGCTCCCTGACCTCCTGCCGATGATGATGAGGTGTTGGCGCTGATCACAGAACGGAGACGATTGCTCAACACTTCCACGCTCCGTTATTCTGCAGCTTGGACTCAGTTAAACTTTATATGTGTTTTCTCTCAGCGGATCCATATTTTAAAATAGAAACTGAGAGCGATCGTCAATACTCGTGTTTCTTATCCAGTGGATCTGCTGGCTGACGGAGCACGGAGGGAAAAAGGAGGACAGTGCATCAGTAAATCCTCACTAAGCTCCTTTCTTCTAGGCATCCACTTCTGGAGAAAAACTGACACAGAACTTCCATTACCATGTTGGCAGATAACGCCCGCCAATAAACGAGGAAATGAGACTAATTATTTCCTGAGTGGAAGTCAAAATTTCTCTCTGAGCATCGAGGCTGCGGGCCCGGAGGCTCAGAGCTCTGAGAGCTGTGGATCGACGCGTACACCTGAGCTGCCACCTGCAGACACACGCAGGTATTCAGCCGCCGTCCAAACCTCCACCTTCCTGTCCTGAGAGCTGGATTCCAGTTCTGCTCGGTCATCTCTCTGCTGACTTCTGCAGGAAACTAGAACATCCTGCACCAGAACCACTTCTGGATCAAAAACCGAAGGTCTGCAACAAATTACAGGTCGGCCAGAGTCAGGCAGCGGCCATTTCTACTCATTGACAAGAGTTCAGCACTCAAACTGATGACGAAGAAGAAGAGTTCATATTCTGCACAGAAGTATCAGAAACAAGGAAAAGGGGGAAAAAGGAAGGCGGTAAGGGCAAACGTAAGTATAAAAAAGAAGAAAGTGAGAGATAAAACTAGGAAAATTTTATAAAGGTGAGAAATTTGAGAGGAATGAAAAGAGAAATTTAAAAGGAAAAGAGGAATTTAGAGAGAAACATAAAGGACAACATAAAGAAATTCAGTGAAAAGGGAAGAAAATTTGAAGTAAAGGAAGAAGGATGGAAAACAAAAAAGAGAAGTAAGGAATGAAATGGGAGGAAAAATAGGAAGGAAATAAGTAAAGGCAGAAAATACAAGAGATGAAAGCAACACATGCAGAGAAGTAATAAAGAGGAAGGAAACAAAGACAGAAAGGAAACGTAGGAACAACAAAAAGAAATCTTTAAAGGAATTGGAGGACGGGAGGAAGGACACAAAGAAAAAAGGGGAAACAAGGGATAAATAGGGTCAAAATAAAGAAATATAGCACAGAGAAATGTAATGTAATGCAGTGGACTTCCGTGGTTACATACTACACTCCGGTATCCTTCTGCGTCTGCGGGTGACGTTTTGGGATGCCGTTACCGTGATGTCAACAAAAGCACATGGTGTGACGACGCTGCGTGTGGTTATGTTTTGAACAGCTGCGGTATTTGACAACTTTGAAATGAGAACGCGCTTGACGGGAACATCAAATGGAAAGACCAGAAGGAAATAAATTATTTAGAGGAAGAAAATGAGACAAAATAAAGAAAGAGAAAGGAATCACAGAGAGGAAGAAGGAAAGGAAGAAGTAATTTATGAAAAAGGGAGAAGCAAAGAAGGAAAGACAGGAACATCTTAAGGAAAGACCAAAGAAAAAAAGGGCCGAGAAGACAGGAAAATAAGAAAGATAATGAAAAAGAGACAAACTAAGGAAAGAGGAAGGAAACAAGAAGGAAGCAAAGGAATAAAAGACCGTAGGAAGGAACACAAGAGAGTAAAGTAGAAGTAAAAAGTAGGCTCAAAAAGTCTCATCCAAATTCTTCAAAACTTCAATTCTTTGTTTCACAAAGTTTGAAAAGTTTATTTTATTTTGTTGGATGTTAAAATAAAGTTAAAACTCCAACATGATGCTCTGAAATGTGGAGAAAAACACCAGATGATGGTATTTTTTGCGGTTTTCCTCTTGAAAAGTTGAATCAAACAGTGGATCTTTCTTTGAGAACAAACTGCATGAAGACGCTTGTGAAGCAAAGTGACAGCAGGTCTTAAAGCGAGGACGACAGAGCGCTCTTATTCTCTGCCTTTTTCCCTGCATGCATTGCCCTCATGAGGAGTTGTGGGGATTTCTCTGCATTTGGCTGCAGAGGCCGCCTGTCAACACGCCCCGTCAACAAAGCTCTGTTTCCATGGAGACGCCCAAATATGGGAAAAAAGAAACGCGAGCGGCCGGGGCCAAATTGCATTTTCTTCTCCTCTTGAGTCAATTGGTATGAACAAGGGAGTTAGGTTAAAGGAGTTGATACTTTAAACATGTCATATACACTTAAACAAAAAGAGCAGAGGGTTTTTTCTCGCTGGCGTCGGCCTGACAGAATGAGGGTTATTCTCCGCTGAGCTTTTGTCCATCTGACTTCTCTCACACGTTCAGGCTCTCGATACAAAAAAAATAATAAAAATCAACAACTGGAATTGTAAATTGCTCCGTCACAGATGGAAATATCATCAGCTTAATCACATCAATTGTCCGCCGAGGGGAGGAGAGGGGAGGTATTATCCCGTTATCCCAGAAAACTCAGCCAGCAGGTTTCCATAAAAGGACATTTCAGTTTTTCTGATGATGAAATCAGTTCATGTCATAACAACAAAGACTGGATCCAGTCAGGGAAAACTCAGCATGGAGGACTGTTTGTTTATTTACAGAAAACAAGTGGATTTTTTTTTCCAGTGACGACCACAAACCATCTATCTTGAGGACCTTTGTCCACTTTTTTCCTCAGCGCCGGCGTCTTTTTTTTCAGTTGTACCCCATGAGGAGTGGGCATATGCGACCACATGCTGCTGCCAAGAAAAAAGCACAACGCCTGACTTTTTCAGAGCGCTCTGCCCTTTTTGTGCGGCCACTCTAGTTAAAAATCTTCTAAGTTTTCAGATAGTTTCTTGTGATATTGCAACTTCAGCTAGGCTACTCAAAAAAAAGACAGAAAGCCCATTTTCATCCTGAAGTCATCAGAAACTATTAAGACGGAAGATCCCAACAACAAAAGCCATCTTTCACGTCTGCTTGATACGCCGCTAGACGCTGGAAATGCTGTCGGTTACAACATAATGTAAACAGCACAAAGGTCCCTCAAAGGCAGGCTGGAGGGGCAGCGGATGGGTCCAAAAAACCCCGGACTTTCATGCAGGAATCCGGTGTTTGCTTCCCGTCTGAATGTGTTTTATTTCTACATCTTACCATGTGCCTCTTTTGCGTCACACTCTTCCGCCAAAAGCACTAACATAGCAGCAGTATTTTAAGCAATATTTTTAAGTTCAAAGTGAAAATGGGCTGATTATAATGGAGCCTCACAGACAACTGACACCAAAAAGTTGGTTCAAAACATTTTAATTGCATCAATCTGAAGTCCTGATAATGTGGAAAATATTTTTTGTCTACGAATCTCTTTGCATGTATCTCTCTTATGTAGTCTCTTATGCATTAGCAGAGCAGCCAATAGGAATCCCCTGAAATGACCCGAAGTCTCCCGTCCCGAGCTAGATTTTCTAAAGCCTGAAAACAGAGCCAAGAGGAGGTGCAGAAGTCCAGTTTTCTCTCTGTCCACATGAATTACAAAATGATCAAAGTTTGTTTTGGGATTTTTTGTCCAATTACGCCAAAATATAACCGCCTACCCCAGCCAACTTTAAGAAAGTGTGTTTATTTATATAGAAGCAATTTTAAAGTGCAGAAATCAAAAGGTTTTTTACGACAAAAGACAAAACAAAAAGACATGAAATGCAGATATGGAACTAAAAAAAACAAAGAACTTATAGTTGTTGGATCATATCTTTTCATCACTTTGTTTTTAGCAAAATGAAACCTCACATCTGGCCCTTGAGACAGAATCTATGAAGCCATAAGTCCTACTGTTGTTGTGCATGATTTTTTTGTCCTCCTGACGGGTACAAACTTGAGTCCAAACAGAAAAAAGGTCCCTGCGTGCTTTAAGTGCTGTTCTGGGAATGTGTTGTCTATTACAAACCACCTCCTGTAATTTGGTAAAGTTCCATCTGGAACGACGAGACTTGTTCCCGAAGAGCACAGCTAATGTTTTTATCACCCACATCCCCCCTGAACATTAACCCCTCCGACCCCCTCCTCCAGATAATCCTCCTCGCCTCCTCTTTCCTCCCGTTGTGTTGATAACAGAAGAGTCAAACTTCAGAAATGTTCAAAGAGGAGACGAGACGTGCCGAGGCCACACAGAACTCTCATTTCCCCGCTTTTCATGGACACGTTAGAAAGTTTATAGATGTTTTTTTAATTTAAATAAAAGCCGGCGGCAGTCGACTCGACCACTTCACAAGTAGATTTACAACACAATTGAAAAAAATCTTAAATCTGCACTGGATTCAGATTTTGCCTTTTTTATTTAAAGACCTCCAACATGGAGGACGTGTTTTTTATTATTATTGCGGTGTTTTTGTCTTTATTCAATAGATAACAGAAGAGGCGGACCGGACACATGAGGAGGAAGTGAACGGTAACGATTTGCAGCAAATGTCCCCACTTAATTGAATCGAGGACGCTATTTTTATAAAACACAGACCACCAGACCTCTGAGAGCCCCCCACCAAGCAGCTTTTGTTTCTCG
Organism: Plectropomus leopardus; assembly: GCF_026936395.1. Lineage (NCBI taxonomy): Eukaryota > Metazoa > Chordata > Actinopteri > Perciformes > Serranidae > Plectropomus > Plectropomus leopardus. Next base: position 3,176,967 of record NC_142197.1, on the reverse strand, counting down.
CATGTTAATTTTACAGGTGGTGAGCAGGAAGTGTCAAAAACTTGGCAGATTACAGACAAATCTGTTGACCATGAATCACAGTGCCTATAGCTGGCTGTCAATCAAAACTAAAAAACACTAAAATTGACCCAGTTTTGATCAAATGAGGCATCAACACAAATCTGGGTTATCCGTCTCGTCAACCTTGGACCCAACTGCCAGAAAAAATGTTGACATTGTAACTTTCTGAAAATCATGGGTATGTTACGTTTTGGACGCCTGATGCCATCCAGCGGCGTATCATACAGCTGCGAAAGATGGTTTTTGGAGTCGGGATCTTACGCCAAAAGCAGCAGTATTTGATGACTTGAGTGAGAACGTGCTGTACTATCTGATCAAACAAGATATCAACAATATTATGAACCTGTTGGTATCAAAAATAGGTTCATTACTTTGCCTCACCAGCAGCTGGATTTACTGATAAACATTATTTTAATATCGATATAGATTATTATTTATTCCTTTTCTTCTCTGCAAGTGACCTGAAAGCATAAAAATCCCTAAAAACGTTTTAAATTAAATGATTCTCCACTTCACTCTCAGTGCTTGTATTGTGCATGTTTCCAGTAAAACTGTGTTATTCTGTGTGTTATTGGTGCTGAGGAGAGGACCGAGTACTTGTACTCACTGTGGGGCACATTCACAGTTTTCTAAGCGCCTGCTGAGCTGAAAGCACTTGTGTCTTCATGTGCAGCAGTCGCTCTCTTGTTTATTGCTGAACGCGGCTGCTTTTTCACTGGCCTGTTAGACTGTAAGTTTATAATAAAATTCAAATTATGGTAAGGAAAATGTTTACAGAATGTAGCGGGACTTCACAGCTCCTGACAGAGTCTATATTTATCCAGACTTCACCAAACATCTGGATGTGGTACAGCAGAGAGGCTGTAAACTTACAGTAGGTGCTACTGTACAGCCTCCACTTATTAGCCCTTGTCTTGTTCTTGAGACTTGGATCGAATTACTCGACCGCACAGTAAAAATGGGAGAAGGAGTCGAGGCGAGCGTCTCCCTCTGCGCTGAAAATCCCCTGGCAGACGGCGGTCTGGTGATGCCGTTTTAAAACAACACAAACACAGCAGACACAGGAGCCACAATCAGACTCACCCTCAGCCCACGAGACAAGAGGATTCTGGTGATAATTTGTCCTCTATGGAAGACGTTAGTCACCTCGGAGACACAGCAGGCCTCCAGAGGTTCAGTCTGTCTTCATGCACTCTTCATACGGTTACGGCTGTGATCACAAGACTACTACGCTCACGAGAGTAAAGAGGTAAGTAGTACAAAAAGCAAAAGTCCACAGTAGTTCAGGTGGTAGATGGTCAAACAGACACAGGACTTTCCCCAAGTAGACTGGTGTTCATGTCCTGTGTGAAACCAAGTTAACTCTGAGCTGTTTTAAGGTACTACGGCAGATTAAGTATGCAACTTTGCTTTTAAAATGCTAAAAAAATCTGCACTTCCAGCAACCAGTTCAATTTGAGCCTCAACTTATAAGAGAGAAGTCCTGAATTGTCAAGGGGAAGTGTGAACTGAAACATCTGAAGTTTCATGACAACTTTGTGACTCTATTTGCTGCAGAAGGATCATTTTGTGGGATCCAAAGGTACAAAAGAGCTGCTAAATGAACCTTAAAGTAAAGTTGTGAAGTTGTTCCCTCAATTATTGTTTCCAAAGTCAAGAATTAACTTTGAAACTTTAAGCCAACATGGACGAAAAGTCCTGAGGATGCTCAATAAAATGGAACATCTATATATATATATATATATATATATATATAGATAGATAGATAGATAGATAGATAGATAGATAGATATAAGTCAAGAGCAGGAGTATATGTCGTCTTGCTCTTGACTCTTGACTTAGGCAAAAGAAACACATGGTAAGTTTTTCAAAAAACCATCACATTCAGACAGGAAGAGATCACTGGACTCACGCATGAAAGTCTGGGGTTTGTTTGATTCATCCAGATGAAAAGTGACTTTTGGCGTCGGGATCTTACACTGAAATCACCGTGAAAGTGGCGGTATTTGACAGCCTCAGAAAGCGTTCAGATGGCCTGTTTCTGAATAATGCATTTGATGCATTAATGTGTATCCGCTGGTAAAGACGGAGCTCACAGAAATACAAATGAAGCACCTAAAAGTTGTGTAAATCTATGTAGTTACTCTCCACCTCTGGTTTTAAACTTTCTCCACCGCGTTCACCGCTCTCAGAGAAGATTTCGGTGCCAATCCTCTCATCACATTTTGGCTAATAAGGCGATCGAGGGGCCAATCTCTCAAAAAGAGACCTTTACACATTCCTACACCATGATTATGGAAAATAAACCAAAACCATTCTTCTAACCTTGTCCCTTCAGAAAGACTTCAATTTTTCTTTCACTTATTCCAAACATGGCATCGGGCCTGCGCGCTCTCTGCTCTCTCGCCGGTTGCTTGGGCCTTGGAGCTCGGAGGTATCCTGCGGTCTGCCCAGTTGTGAGCTCACTTTTTATTTACTTACTCCCCCCTCCAGCTTCTCCAGTCTGGATCCGAAGGCCAGGTGAGGAGGTTACGCCGAGTCTGACGGCTGAATCCAGCGGTTTGAGTCCCAGTCCGACTTTTGGGGGAACGTGGCTGAGAGTGCGAGAGATTAACACTCCTACACCAACATGTTAATGGTCTGCAGTTGTGGATCAGAGAATTGCCACCAGCCATTACCAAAGTCGGGACATAATGAGAGGCATTTGTTTGAGTCTAAAAGGAACAGTCTATTAAAAACAGAGCTCGTAAATACTCCCATGTCCACACCTCCTGAAAAACACAGGCCGAGTCTGACAGAAGATAATAAGCAGTAGTGGAGTCGGTTTTTAATAACGTGACCTCCCTCGCCTTCGTTTTCTTTCCACTCGCGGCCACAGAAACCTGCTGCTGCTGCTGCCGCTAGAGTCCAGACTCACGGCTTCAGGTTGTAAAAGTCAGACAGCTCTTAAAAACGTGGAGGAGGAATGTTTGATGAGTCCAGAAGCGATTAAAGAAGAAGTCCTCATCATTCTGCCTGACCTCATATCTCCATAGGAAAATGTGTAAATGCGGACAGAAAGTGGTAAAGTACACTTACTCCTGATTTTCAGGACACTTTACAGTGTTTCCACTTTGAGAGTCTGAGAGGGAAATATTAGACTTTTACTGCACGACATTTATCTGACAGCAAGTATTACTTTTAGTAGTACTTTATGTAGTGCTTGAAAAGTCATCCAAAAACAAAAAAATACATTATTTTCTGTTACTTTACAAAATGACCCAATTTGAGAAAACAGTCTCTCCGCAGAGTTCATTAAGTCGCTCTTTTGGAGCTGTTGATCGAATTAAAGACCTTCCTCAGGAGACGGAGTCGCCCAGTTGTCATACAAATGTAGATGTTAAAACTTTCACTTTTCCTGGACACTTTGGAGACTTCTCGTCCATGTTGGCTTGAAAATTGAGGCTCCAAGTTCATAATTGATCTTGAAAAAAAAAAAACAATAGGGAAAAGCAAAAGATCCATTTTGTACCATTCTGGAGCTTTCAGTCGTATCACATGATCTTCTTTAGATAAAACTTGCTCTGTCGTCACGAACAGAAATGTGGATGTTGAAATTTTTCTATGGAGAGCTTTCAGGACTTCTCGTAGAGGTTAACAGGTTAAGAGAATTAATTCCTGACTTTGGGAACAAAAGTTAAAAAGAACCAAACCCAACACAAGGTTCATTTAGTAGCTTTGGAGCTTTTGATCCAATTAAATGATCTTTCTCCACAGATGTTTTTCTTAATTACAACCCTTAGTTTACAATTTACCCTCTGAATCTTTTGATATAAATTTATCCTATTTTAACCTTTGTTGAACCAGGTCTGTCCCATTGAGATCTCTAAGAAAGACATGAGGAGACAAAAAACAACTCACAATTTTATAATTTGCATTAAAAGAGAACTATCTATGAGTCAAAGTCAGTTGGACAACCAGGCACGCTAAAAACATCGACATCCTATAAAATCTACTTCAAAGTCTTTCATTTTAGATTTAAAAACATTTAATGACACCAGCTTCTTGAGTTTGAAGTCATTCTGCAACATATTCCAGACTGAGGGTGCAGAATACACCAAAAGTCCTTTTCCCAATTTCTGTCTGAGCTTTTGGGTCCGAAAGCATAAAGAGGTCTGGGGACTGCAAACAGTGCTGTCTGGTACTTTTCTGCAGAAAATACATCCTTAGTTACTTTACAAATCTGCAAGGTTATATATATATATTGCATTTTTTTGCACATTTCATTTATTTTAATTAAATTATGATTTAAGTTGGAAAAATCTGTCTGAGTGTGATTAAAGGCTTTCGCTCTGTGATTGAGGTGAGTCTGACTGCAGCTGAGCTCAATGCTCCTCAGGTGTTCAGTCGGTGTAACGAGTCAGAGGGCTTAAAAAAGCCTGAAGCAGCTCTTCAGACTGAGAGTTTGTGTGACGACAGGAGCCACAGCTTCTCAAAAAATCCACCATGTGCTTTATCTGAGGGACTGTGAGATGTTTAGCAGGGCAGAAAAGCAAAAGTAAAGTAAATATATTTTTGACACAACATTTTCAGGCCACTTAACACTTAGGGCTGCGCACAAAATGCTCTTTTCAAATCAAGCCTTAAAAATATTGTACATTAGTATGATTTTCTGCTTTAATTGAGTTTTGTTTTAGTTTTTAAACATCAGTCCTAATCATAAATATAAAAAAAATAATTAATTTTAACCCTTTTTGTTATGATGCCACCAAATTTTTAGATGGAAAAAAAACAAAGAATTGTTTTCAATACACCACATGCAAAGTATATTTTTTATTTGATAATCACAGTCTGGGATATGTCAGTGATTTGCAGCAACATTAACTGCAACAGTGCACATAGTGGGCAATAGCATTTATCTTCTCCTTATGCCAGATATGGCAAAAATGACATCATTAGGTGGAAAATTATGAAAAAATTACATTTAAAGGCCAAAATGAAAATAATACAATGGATTTTTTATGCATTGATGACTGTGGGATTAAAAAAAAATGCAGTTTGAATGGGTTTCAATGGTGCTTTTTTTTGCACTTAACAGTATCAACAATTTAGTTTACACGGTGTATTTTAGATTTATTGTGGGAGCTGAAGTGGAAATTCATCGATTAAACAAACACACACAGTCTTGCCAAAATTGATGCCATATGCATGAACATAGCCAAAAATTAAGAATGAAAACTGCATAAACCACACAGTCCCTAAGGGTTAAACATGGCTGCAAAAAAACCTCTAAAGTATTATTTATGTGGCTGAAAAACAGACACTCTTCATCTGAAACAAACTGAAATGTTAGTATTTTAGGTGCTGTATAAATAAATCTTTCTTACTTACTTGTTGTGAAGTGATCAACAGTTTATATAACTGATTAAATAGTTCAAACATCCAGCAGCTACCTGAATCACTTTCTGGATTTCTTCTTGGGCTCAAGTGTTGACCTGCATACTTTCCATCATTTACCCTGATTCAGTGTCCGTATCTGCGTTTCATCAATGAACTGACTATTTCAATATTGAATGTTCGTCATTCTGCAAACACTATTTACGACTACTGGAAGCTGCAGCTAAGAAAATACAAGTTCCTTAAGCTCACAAATCCAGGTGAATCACTCCCACTTTATTCAGCCATTACATCACACTTTCTCAACACAAACTCTGAACAGAAGTGCAGACAAATTAGCTAAAATATGAAGTGTGCTGAAGGGAAAGAGCCATGATACCTTCCTTAATTAGTACCTGAAATCTTCCAAATTTTGAGCCTATATTTTGAGGAACGGCAAGGAAAACTCTCAAAGGTCAGAGCAATTATTGCACAAATGAATAAGAGCAGTGTAGGTATGGCATGGAGTTCAAACATGGCCCTGGAGTCGGCTGCAGGGGTGGCCAGGCTGCTTGGCATGGACGGCGATGACGTGACACGTCAAATAAATGTCCACACACAAACTTCAGTCCACACAAGAAAAATCTACTCGACTTTCACTTAAAGAAGTCGACTCTTTTGCTCTCCTTCTCGCTGCCTTTTGGCTTTTCAGAGTGTAAAAGTGTCACAGGTTGTAACTGTCCGAGCGGCGGGCTCTCAGCAGCCAGAAGGTGGTGAAATAAATATAATTCTGAGGAAACACTGACTTCAAACAGACTCTAATCCCAACAAAATTAGGTATGAAGGCAGAGAAACACAAGCGCTCTACAAACAACCAAAACGCCAGAAAAAAAATCTTTGCACTGATTTTGGTTATTTTATAGCCAATATGTTGAAACTTTACTTTGCTTAAAAAACACTGTGGTGAAGAAATTGATAGGTTTAAGCACAAAAACCACTTAGGAAAAGATCATCTTTTTGCATTAAAAATTTACATTTGGTGGTGAAAAAGCAGCCGCAATATGCAGGAAATGTGTTTTGTGGCTTCAGCATGGCTGTAAATGCCCTGTGAAATGCTGCTTGGGCAACATGTCAACAAAAAATAACCACGTTTTTTTCCACGTCACTGGAAAAGCCAAGGTGTCAATGAAAAACCCTCACATTTAGTGGCTTAAATGCTAAAAATGAAAATAAAAACAATAAACACCTAGGTTTAGTGACTCAAACATGGCTGGAAACAATGCTAAAAATGATGTGATATGATGTGTTGCTGAAAAAAACCTAATTTGTTGCTAAAAATGAGGTTGAAAAACACCATGATGTGAAAAACTCCCAGGTTCAGTGGCACAAACAGTGATGGAAAAGCTATGTGTCTGTGAAAAATACTCACATTTAATGCCATAAATTAGACAGATGCAAGGTCACAGTGACCTTGATCTTTGACCACAAAATGTAATCAGGTCATTTGTGAGTCCTAGTGGACGTTTGTGCCAAATTTGAAAAAATCCCTCAAGGTGTTCTTGAGATATCATGTTGTCAAAATGCCAGATGAGGCCATAGTGGCCTTGACCTTTAACCCATGACCACCAAAACGTAATCAGGTCATCTGTGAGTCCTGGTGGATGTTTGTGCCAAATTTGAAAAAATTCCCTCAAGATGTTTTTGAGATATCGCATTCAGAAGAATGAAACAAGTCCACATTGACCTTGACCTTTGACCACCAAAATGAGTCCAAGTGGACATTTGTGCCACATTTAAAGGTCTTTAGTCCTTATGATTTTGGGTGATATTAAATTTCCTCAGTGGCACAATCTGGCTAAAATCTGCCAGAAATATCACAATGTAAAGGGCGGATTTTGAACAGTTACTCAACACTTTTTGATTATTTTATTTAAATCAACCATTTGCCTTTTTTCAAACTCTGAATAGCTCATCACATCATCAGAACGCTTCTTGTTCAGTCCAATGATTATTTTACTTTGTGTGTCATAAACATTTTGTCCTGTAGGAGCTGCTGTCTGGACTTTCGGGCCTCTAAAATGTAAAACCCATCCAGCCCAATAATACTTACCAAACATAACAAATGACTTATTTGTGGAGAGTTCATTAAATGACTCTCAGGCTGCAACAAATTCCTCTTGTAACAATGACTGACTTGACAATTCGCTCCTTGTTTTCATTTATTGGAGACTTCAGAGTAAGTTGCTGCTGACAGCTGCGGTCAGCTTGTCTGCCGGCCCTCGCCTCGGTTTATTCCCCCAATCAAGCCTGTAACCTCACGCCCCGGCTGATCGGTAATGTCATCTAAACACGCCGCCCACGCCCTGAAGTCACTTGTTACTCGAGTAATTGTGTAAAAAGTCAGTTAATCAGCGGAGCAAACGGGGACCGGAGCTGAATCATCTCAGCCGGCAGCCAATCGGGGCCGCGAGCCTCGGCGGGGTCCACCCTTCAGGGAGATGTTTCGCTCCACATCCAGGAACAACCGGTCACTTTTTCCCCCCGAACTTAAAGCTAACATAATTATTGAAAGGTTGAGAGGCCGACACATGCCAGGCTCTACCTACCGACCGACTGACTGACTGTACAGTGGAAAAGCCACACTGAAAATCAACACACTTAATGACACCTTGATTCAGGGTCGGACACTGCCTGCCCTCTTGAAAAGTTGAGGATGTGATCCCCCCCGACTCCCCACCGGCGGACCCAGACTATAAACAACAACCTGCCAAGGTCTACCTGCGCCGAGGAGCTGCTGCCTGTGAAAATCAACAGGCTTAATGACACCTTTATTAGTCATCTGCTCAGACGCCCCTGGTGGCAAGGCTCTCCCCATTCAGCTCTGGAAACTTTGGATCACTGCGGCCGCTGACTAACGCACTGTTTACATACCACAGAGGGCCAACACTGGGGGTGAGGGCTGCTGAGGCCTCGAGCTGCCGCCGCTCACAACGGAGGACTTTTTTTTCTGATAATACACACAGGTAGATGCATGATACTGCAACAGACAGCAACACTTTTGTTACTGCTTAACCGTCACTGTTCAGAGAAGATGACTGTAGAGACTGTAGAGACTCTAGAGGTCATTGAATGTGTTACCAACTTACACCACTGATACTCAGCTTAAACTGATTAATAATTCACAATAAAATTGTGAAAAAAGTGATTTTTTTTTTTAACAACTGTCATTGGTATAGTTGTCTCTTTGTAAGACATCCATATATTTTCATTGATTTATTTGTATACCGTGATATTATACTGTGTTTGTGTGTGATGTTTTGTCTTTTTCATATGGAGTCTGGAGTAAAGGACTGAACTGAACTGAAGTGATTTACACTGGGTATTGTTTTTGTATTTTTAGTATACATAAGGTGCAAAAGTTCATAAAACGGCATCAAAAGTGTCAGTGGACAGCTAAGACCCGGCCGTCCTAAAATACTGAAAACATCACAAGATCCTAGAAATGTCTTGAAATCTGAGGAACATCTTAAAATCCCAGAAAAGTCCTCAAATCATAGAAATTTCTTAAAATCTTGAAGACATCCTGAAAATCCTGGTAATGTCTTAAAATGCTAGAAATGTCCTGAATCCTAGGAGTATCCTAAAATACTGGAAATGTCCTGTCTCAAACTCCTAAAAATGTCCTAAAATCCTACCAATGTCTCAAAATTCTAAAAATGTCCCGAAAACCCCATAAATGTCTTAAAATGCCAGAAATGTCTAGAAATCCTATAAATGTCCTAAATCCTAGGAGTATCCTAAAATTCTGGAAATGTCCTAAAATCCTAAAAATGTCCTAAAATCCTAGAAACGTCTCCAAAATCCTAGACATTTCTTAAAACGCTAGAAATGTCTTGAGATCCTAGAAACATCCTAAAATCCTTGGGGTGTCCTAAAATCCTAGAAACATCCCAAAAAATCAAGAAATGTCTTAAATTGCTAGAAATGTCCTAAAATTCAAGAAATTACCTGAAATCCTAGAATGTCCTAAACTCGTCCTAAACTCCTCTTTGGCTTGTATAGGGACTATGAGAGTTCGGCCACTGGATTTGTATTGGCAATGTTTATATTTCTTTTTTTCCAATATATATCCCCCTAAATTGAACACACTGGACTTTTAAGCTAAATATTTGTGTTTTTCCTCTGAGACAGATAACAGAGTTACAGTCAGTAGGTGTCTTGAAACAGCTCCATTATGCAACAAATACTTCATTTTCTTAAATAACATCATAATATCAGTCCTGTTTCCAATCTAAATGATTTCATGAACCTCAATCCCATTTACTCAAGGTATTCGGTCAGATTTCCATGTTGTACTATATCTGACTCACTCATCAACAAATCCAGGAAAATGCTGCAAATACATCAGACCTTCAAGAAATAATGCACGAGGCTAAAACGAGCCAATCGGACGCTTCCTTCGCTCTCTGTGCGCTCTGGAGAAACAAGCTCCAACTGTGCTGAGCATTATTACATTTGGCATTTTTGGGGGCATTTCTATGTTTTGGGTGGAGTTAAAGTTTCAGCAAACATGATTTTCATGTGCAGTCATGTCGTGTTATGAAATAATGTAAAATGTTTGGCAGAGGGTGATATAATTAGGAGCAGGGGAGTCCTGGAAATGCAACATGTTAAGTTGCCATAATACCGCCACAAACAGACAAGTATCCATGCAGGCCTCTGAACTGGACTCCTCCAGGTTTATAAGCTGATGAGGAGCTCTCGGCTCCGCAGCAGCTTCTCCAAAGAGCAATCAGCACCGAGGGCAGCCGGCCAAGCCCCGTTACACGTTTACAAGCAATTAAAAAGCGATTTATCATCCTCTTCTTAAAGGTGCCTAACCACAGTCACACAGTCGCCTGGTCTGCGGTGGAGTTTCTAAATCTGCTCTGCAGAGTGGCCCAGATTTTAATGAAGAGGAGAGTCAGCAGAGCTGGTTTACAGAGACCTGCTGCTGGAAGTGACACACTAACACTGCTGAGACATGATCATCTGATTACGCCAAATATTCTCAGAGAGGTAAAGTCGTATTCTGACGTTTCACCAGCCAGGTTTCCATTACAGATTTGCACAAAACTATTTTTGAAAATATCATTAAAACACAATGTTGAGATGACTGTGTTTCCACTGATTGGTGTTCCTCCTCTGGTGATAACATTACAAGAAGCACAGCGATGGATGTTCAGAACATCAGCAGCTTTATTTCTACTGCAGCCACAGCACTAGCCGTCATTATTTCCAATTTTAGGCGTGTTATGTGAGCGATAATGGAAAGGCGAGCCCCTTATACATAGGAGCGGCCACGTATGAGGGATTTCTCCTCACTCAGAGGTGATAGTCCACAAATTCACAGAGGAATTGTGGACTCAAAACTTCGAGATGATCAACTCAACTTTCTCAGAGTTATGTGATGCAATAACAGCTCTTGTAGCTCCTGCTGCATCATGGGAGCCAGTTCCTACCGCCGAGCACATAGCCACAGCATCATGTGACCGAGACAAGAGTTTTGGGAAATATGGCTTTTCCCATTCGCCTGCAATAACACTTCATTTGAACTTAGTTTTGTTTTTTGTTTTTTTTTTGCAATAAATGGGAGTTTCTTGAAAATGTATATTCACAATTTCAGTTTGCACAATTTGAGTGTTAATGGAAAAGAGTCCAGATGATGGCTGAAGACCCCTCATTTATTTCAGTTTTACTCCAGAATTCAGCAGATATTATTGATTTCTTTATTTTGCGTCGTGCACGCAAACATATGCGCAACCTTCGTCTGACTACAATGTTAAGATGTTGTTGTGAAGATGTATTAGGAAAACAAATCAGAACAGTATTTCCCTTTGCCATTTCCTGGTGACACTCAGTTGGACAGATATAATTTTAAATAAAATTTAGAAATCTTTCATAGGATTTTTTTTACACATATAAGTAATTTAACATCTTATGTTTACTTTAAAGACAATTTATATACTTTATCAATATGATCTATGAACTGAAACATGCCTTCGTTTCCTCATTCCTCATGATCGGCCGTGCGGGCGGCGTGAATGTCCCACAAAAGTCCCACAAATTGCAAGAATTTAGTAAAAGGTGACAAGAAAATGACCTGAATATTATCTTTCAAAAAACAGAGAATCATTAGAGAATTATCAAATAACTAGGGAAGAAGATCAAGAAAAAAAAAATGCACATTATTGTTATAATTCTGCATTATAATTTCGATATAGAAATATATCTATTATACATGTTTATGTTTATTATATTTATATTTTTTGTTTCATTTTAACACTTTTTTTTCTTTTAACCAATTTCTTTCTTAATTTTTGGTCATTACTTCCATGTTTTTGAAAGAATTGAAGCAAATTTGATCAGGTTTCAAAGGATTAATATACATTTGTCAGTTTATCAGATAATAGTTTTCACTTTAAATGTTAGCATGCCTTTCTCCTCTTCAGTTCAGCATAAGTGTTAAAATGTGTCAGACATCGTTAAGTTTTGTCGGATTTTAACAGCCAATGTTCTCCAGGTGATGAAGGGGTGAGTGGGTTCAGGAGTATTTACCACCACGCCTCCTCCTCCTCCTCCTCCTCCTCCTCCTCCTCCTCCAGTAGCCATCAGCAGCCTGCAGCGGTTTGTTAAACCAGAGCTCATTTAGTGTTTTACACACTTCTTTAAATGACTTTGAGCCTGGACGGTTTCCTGAGAGCGACCCAACACGCCCATGGAGGCGACAGCTTCGCCCTGCGCCTGTAACCACAACACCACAACAGCAGCATGACTCACAGGCGGCCGGCTAATATGGATTCCTCTCTATATTAGGGCCATAAATGGGATTAAAAACAACACTTGACATGTTGTACTTTTTGATTATGGTGTAGACAGGATCTAAAACTGCCAATAAAACGTGTCTTGGTGCTGAAATTGTTGCCACATTGAGACGATAACATGAACATGAAATAAATTCTTGACCTTGATGAAGAGTGGTTCAGCTTTCTGGAGCTTTTGACCACACATCCTGGACTTCCTCTGTGAAAAGAGCTGGCTCAGTTGTCATCAGGTGATGTAAATATGGAAATTTACTTCACATGGTATTGGATGTGAGTGCTGTTTTTCCTTTGTGAAACTTTATTTCATTTTTTCTTTTTTTTGTGCAATAAATCTTGCAGAATTTAAAAATACTTTAAAAAAAGCTTGACAAACACCGTATGATCTGATTTATCTTGTGAATAACTTTTGCTCCCACTACAAGTTATATCCCTTCTTTCTGCTTAGCCAAAACAAACAACTTTTTACGACTAGTCATTAGGTTTCTGCAGAAAACAAACATGCAACAAATTGGTGTGTTTCATTCTAATAAAGTTGTTCTAAATAAAGATGTCTGCTTCCTGCAGCATTTATGTGTGCACATAGACTTCAAACAGAAGGTAGGAACCAAAAAAAGGCAAATATTGAAGACATTGGCCTAGTGGTGAGCAAATTTCATATCATTTCTCCATGCCTCCTTTACATTTTGCAGTTGTTTGTACTTCAAAAAAGTAATTCCCACCAACCAGTCGTCTTTCTTTTATCAATTTTTCCAGCATTTCAAAGGAGTTAAAAGTTGGTTACAAAGGGGTGATATAGTAGAACCAAGTCTGAATACAAATATTATTATTTATATATAAAGTAAATGTCATGGGACCCAATATTAATCCTTGTGGAGCACCTTATTGGCAACATTACTACCTCATGAATTACTTGTGGGGTTTTTTGGTGTGTTTATTAGATTTTTCTCTGATGTAAAAATCCACAAATGAGCAGTAAACCTGTGTACAGAGACTTTATTTGAGTCTTGAGGTTTATGATTTCAGTGCAGGTGTGCCGGGTCCCCAAGGGCCTCGCGCTGCACTGTTTGCCTCAGTGGGGCCATGTGGGGGAAATGCCCCATTTGTAAAGTGACCATCAGTCATAGTGACAGGCCTGAGATGAGTGCAGAGGCAGCTGAGTGAAGCCAGTCAGGCCGCGACGAGAAGAGCGAGACACAACCATCTCTGTCTGAAGCCGTTATGGATAAACACGTCGGGGCACCGGCCAGCGCTGCCCGCTCACCACTTCAGACCTCACACACTAACCAAGAAAACACACACAACCAGGCCTACATGCAGCTGTGAGACACGCACCCAAAATTTTATTTAAATAAAAGCCTGCAATGCCACAAGTTGTGCAAGTCCTTCATTCATTCACCGATTCTAATTATTGTTGCACATTTTAGACTCCATGGAGAAAATAGGTAAAAGCAGAAAATCTCCCAATCTACACTTTAAGTCAGTTTGACCAAATTAATCACATAATTGTAGAAATATTTTAATGAAAATCACAAATATGAACCTCACAGTGGTGCCAGAGGAAGAGCCAGAGGATTATAGGGTTCATCCTCTGGGGACCATTAATGTGGGCACACATTTAATGTCAGTGTTATTTGGATAAATTAACGTATTTTGACAATATGAGCATCAATAGAGAAGAATAAACTAATCAGTAATTCATATGTTCTGCCTGTATAACTGTTGACCTCGGAGTCAGGGCCAAACAGCCTTTAAAGAAAAGTAAAAATGAACTTTTCCCTTCGAGTACTTTTGATCTGAGAACAAAGAGACGCGATTCACCTGCTGAACTGTTTGTTTAATCGTCTCGGTCACGTTTGAACGCAGAGCGTTTCCTAAAGTCGGCTGTTTATTGAAGGAACACGTCCAGTCAGGGTCTCGCTGTGGTTCAGCCCCGAGTCGACGAGCTGCCAGGTGCACCTGAGCTCCAGCTAACTACATAATTGGATTGGCTACAGCCTGTGATTGAATCCTGTTAACCTATTTCCTCTGCGCGCAGCGGGCAGCAGACTCCACCCTCCAAACCTCCAAAACCTTCTAACCACGCTGAGGTTCAAGGCTGAAAGTCCACACCGTCAGCCTCGCCGAGGATTAGGGGTCATTATGATCCGATATAGACCATCCATTCTCCAAACAAACTCTTAATATGATCAGGTTCTCGGTACTTTCTCACTTCCCGTCTTTGGCACTCAGCTCTCATTGGCTCCAACTGTAGACGTCAATCTTTTTGAACACTTTATAAACATATAGAGTCATTTTTTAAGCCTTTGAAGTGTGAGAAAATGTGTGGGGTTTTTTTTCAAAAGCATGAGACTGAGCAACAAAAAACCAAATGACCCCAAAATTTGTTTTAAAAAAATTGCTTTAAAAAAATTGTTAAAAAAAAACCAAGAAAAATACTTGAAAATTAGTTAATTAAATCAATCAATCAATAAGAACATGAAAGATAAAAAATAAAAATAAATTAAAAAACCAAGGCAAAGAAAACTTGGGAAAAGTTATTAAAAATTATATTAATTCTGTAACATATTTTTAAAAATGCAAATAAAAGCCTGAGATTTTAATTTTAAGTTTTACAGCACTTTTTTGTCCCTTTAACACCTAAAAAACTAAAGATATTCATAAGATAAACGTAAGACAAAGAAAATAAACAAATTCCCAACACTAATGAAGCTAAAAGTAGGGAAATTTTAAAGGATTATCGGTTCTTAAATTATTTAGGACTGATTGTTTCAGCTCTATAGAGAGGCAAAAAAGTACAACATTTGAAATGTAGAACGTTTTACCAAAATAGAAATGTACTGAGTTTGTTCCCTGCTGTGTACCTGTGTGTGTTTGTGGAGTACACACTGTTTACCTGCGTGTCTGTGTGTGTTTACTTGTGCGTATAGACTGTGGCAGGTGCTGTGGATTCCCGTCAGAGGGGGTGGAGGAGGAGGAGGAGGTTGGATGGTTGCAGTTGAGGTTGTGGTTTTGGGGTCTCACAGCTCGGACCACCGTCAGTTTGCTCTGCGGCCTCGGCCCGGGCCGCTCGCTCTGAGCGCGCTCAGTCTCTGGCCACACACTCATCAGAGCTGACAGGTTAATGACGGAGTGAGGAGAGTCCAGAGTTGTAATGAGGAACGCACCACAACACCACAGTCAACAAACACGCCACCAGCAGCACCACCTCGTCTCTGTTTCCACATGATCAGAAACTCTCAGCTGTGTGTTTGTCCACTTCTGTGTCTCACTGTTTACACGTTTTTGTGTTTTGGTGACACAAACATAAGCAGGCAGCCGAGACACATGGATTTCTAAGGTGTTCAGTCAAAGGCAGACGCAGTTTGTTTCATTTCCACTGAGTGACCGCACCTTACAGGCACACAAAAGGGCACATCTGTGACAACCAATCACATCTGTGAAAAGCATATATCATACCTAGCAACAGAGTCGACCACGCCTCCTCACTAAGACAAAAAAATACTTTCTTCCTGTTCAGAGGTGCTCTGAGAATTTTCCTATAGATAGGACTCCTGGTGAGAAGTTTTTAGGCAACGTTAGGGGCTCTTAGAGAGTATTCTCAAAGGTTTTGTATGTGTGTTTCGGTGATCTGAAAACAGGCATCAGTCGATACACAAGCATTTCTGAGGTGTCCAGCCAAAGGCATACGCAGTTCGTTTTATTTTTCTATGGTGTCTGCACCTTACAGGTTCACAAAAGGGCATGTCTGTGACAACCAATCACATCTGTTAAAAGCATATATCATACCTAGCAACAGGGTCAACCACGCCTAAAAAAATATTTCCTTCCTGGTTCGATACACATGCATTTCCAAGGTGTCCAGCTGACTACCGAATGATGCAAAGTCAAAAGCACACACACAAAATAATAAAATAAAAGCGATGGAAGTTCAACTTCTCTTCAGGTGTCTAGGGAAAGCCAAGTGAAAAACTTGATTTGAAGATATAAATTCTCACTTAATACAAATACTGCAGTACTAACGTTGAAGTGACCCACATTTGTACCTCCTGTGTCTTAACTTGTAGGTCAGAGTGCAAACATGTTGTCGTAAAAATCAGACAAGGAAGATAAGACTGAGTTTGTTCATGACTCCCGACAGAATCTGGAGTCACCACTGGAATGATTTTGTCAAATCTTTATCTAAACCTCACAAAAGAGCGGACAGGAAACTTTCACCATCCTGACTGGAAACCTGCAGGTTGATCTCAGGGCAAAATGTTTCACAATGTGAGGAATTCAAAGCGTCACTTGAGGACGTCAGCTGGCTGCGTACACCATCTGTCAGCCCGTACTGAAGTCACAAAGTTAGATAGATTTATTTGACAATCATAAAATATACATGAAGAGAGTTATTACATACATCTACAAATGTCAAGGGTGGAAATACACTATTAAGCCACAGGCTTATTCCAAAGAATACAATATCCATATACTTACATACAGAAATCAGAAACAAATTGGAAAACACTGTGTTTATTTTTTAAGGTCCCTGACACGCCGGTCTGCATCTAATAACATTTTTTATTTGATATTACATTGGTCTGTGGTGGACACTTTATTCTTCTTCTATTACAAATAAAAATAAATAATAAATCTGCTGCTCAGTGGGCAGCATTGAAAAATCCAACATACTATTGGTTAACACTAAACTAATACACAGTGGATATTTTCTGAGCTGACCTTAGTATTTTACATTTTCTATATTTAAAATACGAAAGACCTTTGTTTTCAAGGAAAATACATTGAAGGACTTGAACTTCATATTTTGTAATTTTATCTTAACATTTTATTTAATTATTCTATAATTTTGTTATTTATTCACCATTTATTATGTTTGTTGATTGTTCAAGGTTTTGTCTTATTAACAATTTTATAAGTAATTCATTCTTATTTTGTTTATTTAATTGTTTTTATTTGTAATTTATGTTTTTTTAATTTTGTATTTTTTTTTAATATATATTTTTTTTTTACTTAAAATTTAATTTATTATCATTTTACTTTTTAACCTTTGTTTCATTTATCAATTTTTTAACAACTTTTATTTGATTTACAATTTTATAACTATATATTTCTGTTTTTGTTCAATTTAATAGTTAATTTACTTTATTTATAATATTTTATAATATTTATAATTTTTTAGTATTTGATAATTTGTCTGCCTCCTTAATTATTCACTGAATTTCATATATTGCGATTACTTAATATTTTATATTTTATTTTTGTTTTAGAATTGTGAAATATATATTTATTTTAGATATTTTGATAATTTTTATATAAATGTTTTTTGTTTTTTTTTAATTTCCACAGTGTTTCTAAAATGCTGAAACTAAGTAGTGCAATATTTCCTTGGTTAATATACATGTCTGTTAATAAATAGTGATGGACAACACAGTGAGGAAAAACAAAAATTTGGTTTATTTTAAATTTTGTTTACTCATTTTAGGGGATATATAGGCCTTTAAAATGTTTTAGGTTGTTTTAAGGGTTGTTTGTGTGCCTTCAACTGAACACTTTTGGAACCAGAATAACATGACAAACTATAAAAACAATAATAATCGGAGTATTTACTTCATCAGCTGCTTGACACACAGTTGAGAGTCCTGAGGGAGACAGACAGACAGAAAGCAGGCCGGCTGGCTGCAGATCAGTGGTAACATCATTCACAGACGATGTGAAGTGTCGAGAGCAGGGGAGCGTGCGGTTTGTGGCTCTCCTTTAAAGATAAGCAATTTAAACATTAGACAGAGTGGCTGCAGAGTGTGTTTGCCTCATTGTCAGGAATGTGAGTGTGTGTGCGTGTGTGTGTGTGTGTGTGTGTGTGTGTGTGTGTGTGTGTGTGTGTGTGTGTGTGTGTGTGCAGTGAAAACAGTGTCGTTAGTGCTCGCTGCCAGCACCGACGGGCAGCCTTGAGATGTTTCCAGAGCTCTGGTATGCATTATTGTGGAGGAGACAGGATCAAGGCGCTTTTAATCAGACGTGACGTTTAACTGAGTTGTTAGTTAAAGAAAAAGAAAAAAGCTCTGTACAAAGGCATGTTACGATCCGGAGGAAATATTTCTGTCTTCCATTCAGAAGATCGAGGTCACAGCTGACACACAAAACATTTTTAACCCCCACGGCTCCTTTTTTTTCTCACAGTTTTCTGCTTTAATAATAAGAGTTTTTCCTTAAAGTGAATGAGATCCTGTAAAATAAGCAGGCTCCTGTGTGTGTTTTAGCCTCCCTGCAGACTACAGTGAAACTACAACCTGCAAACAATCTTTGTAAATGTCAGTATTCCCCTAACTGTGTCAGAGCTTTTAGTTTTTGGACCCACACCCATCCAAGCGCCGCCGGAGCCAATCCCAACATGCCCACCATCCAGCAGACAAGAGTTCAAACCCAACCAGAGCACACAAACAACACAAAGAAAACTGTGCAGAGGAAAGAGGCGAGAAGCTGTCAGATGAAGTGTTCACAAAGGAGCTGATCTGGTTTCTGTGTTTGATCTGGATCAGAGCTGCAGCTGAAGCCGTGCGGCGTTACTGCAGCAGGAGAGGCGGCCAGCAACAGGCTGCTGCAGTGGAAAATGCTAATAGTGATCAAGTATACAGCAATCAAAAAGCTTGGGACATATATAAATATATAAAATGCTCTTTAACCCTTTGACACCTGGATCAACAGTTTTCTTGTGCTGCATTCAGACACCTTTCATGGGTATTTAAACCTTTGACACCGAAGCAAATTGGATTGGATTCTTTCAAAAGCACAGAAAGATAGCAACTTAATAAGAAATGAGCAAAAAATAAGCAAGAAATTGGTCAAAAAATAAATAAATAGATAAAATAAAAACAAATAATAGTAATAAATGAAAAGTTACGAGAAAATTACCTGAAATTAGCAAAAAAAAAAGAAAAAGGCGCTGGTCGCTCCACCGTGCACTTGTGTTGACATCACGGTAGCAGCATCTCAAAACATCAGCAGCAGACGCAGAAGGATACGTGGAGTGTAATATGTAGACGCAGAAGTCCACTGCAAAGCGGCAACATGTGACGACTTGGGATGAGAACGTGTTGTTAAGTCCATGTGGGGCAGTAGAGCGGGACTGGACAGGTGAAACAAGCTTCAGCCTGCTGTTCATGTCTTAACTTAACTTAATTGCTTTTTTAAAAAACTACATAATGTGCTTTCTTAAATATATAAATGATTCTGTTCCACATTTACGGATCCATACAGGCAGCTGACACCAACACCACAACGTTCAGCTGTCAGAAAATAAACAGCTGATTATATTTTATTACTTGTTTCTGCATGTTGGTGATTTTACTGTGTGGTTTCTACGAGCTGCTGTTTCCAAACGCTGCTGTTGCCATCAGAGCTGCTGCTGATGATGATGAAGAGGATGATGCTCAGATCAGCGGATCAAGGGGGAAATGGAAATTAAAACACGCTGAAGATTTAATTTCTTCCAAAGAAAACTCTTTAAGTGTTTATCAGCAGCGTCAGGCGGCACTACTTTATGATTGGACATGAAATGAGTTCAGCGCAGTAAAAAAAAATATACGACTTCCAGTGAAACTTGATTTCAGAAACAACAAAATACAACCGTAAAGTTCAGAGAGAAAGATGTAAAGACTCTATGTTGGTGGTCGCTGTAAAAACACATTTAGTGAAGTTACGGGGGAAATGTTTTTAATTTTTCTTTTGAGTTTTGTGCTTAAAAGTAGTCACATAAATATAAAGAGTAAGTCTAATATACTGAACTACATAATGTGTGAGTGGATTTCTGCACCCAGGATATGTTCTCTTACCTTTATCAACAACATCTCCGAACTTCATTTGAAAAAAAGAAGAAAATTCAGTCAAATGTCTGTTTTTAGTTAAAAACAGTCCTGTGAACATTAATTGTTTAATTTTACGCTATTTTTAGAAAATAATATTGCATGTTGCTGTGGCTGTTGTAGAGTTTTGCTGATGGTTTCAGACACCAGTGAGACACCTTCAGGAGAATCGATGGCGTCTCCGACCTCCAACTCTGGTGATCGACGAGCTGCATCATGGAACCAGCATGTCAAACATGACATCATCCCAGTAAGGCGTCTCCGGGCGGGTGGAGACACTCGGCTGTCTCTTCACTCTGCCCCCCCAGTCACCACCTCTGCACCCCCCCTCACACACACACACACACACACACACACACACACACACACACACTCATAACAAACACACCACCCAGGATTATCATCAGAGTGACGGTGTGTCTGGAGAGCAGCTCACATGTAAACATTCAGAGAACACAAACACAACATCAACACGCAGTGATGTCATAGCTGATACTGATCACACACTCCTCCCTGTGTTCAAAGCGCACACACACACACACACACACACACACACACACACACACTGACAGGAGGTGTCCTCTTTCAAAACAGACAAACTCGGTTTCCACCCAAATCTGTCGAGCACATTTCATGTCGAGGTTTCGATGTCACAAATGGAAAAGTTTTGATGTGCGGTCCGCCCTTTATGTGACTCTGTGAAATGTTTTTTTTTTTCTTTTCTTGACTCCAAAGTCATCAGTACTATACATCATCTAGCACAATACAGTAAACCAGTCTACTCAATAAGATTTATATTTATTTTTCTCATCTGTGTGATGTATTTGTGGTGTACCTCAAGGCTCGATTCTGGGTCCTCTTCTCTTCTCTGCTTATATAATTCAGCTTTTGTTTATATTTATTTATAAAACAAATACATATATTTTTAGCACTTTTTGGGTTATGTTCTTGTTTGTTTTTAACTTTTATTGCTTATTTTCAGGTAATTTTCTGGTAACTTTTTTACTATCTTTTTTTTTTCAAATTTTTGGGCCATGTTTTGTTAAATTGCTTGTTTTCTTCTCCCCATGTTTTTGAAATACATCAAACCAATTTGTTCAGGCTTCAAATGGTTAAGCTAAACAGGCAAAGGGACATTTTATCAAAGCTGCTTTCATATTATGTCCTGTCAGTTTATACTATGACAGAGGAGTTTTCACAAAACTGAATCGTGGCACACAGCGATAAGCTAAGCATTCTCCATTTAAATACATTTTTGTCACAAAAATTTAGGCTGCTGTTTTAAGGCTGTTGTGACCAAAGCTTAAGTCCAACAGGACAGTTGAGGACAAAGTTGTTTCCAGTCTGCTGAGCTTTCTGCTGCTTTCTGTCTGAGTCCTCTGGCTGGGAGTCGTCGTCTCTCGGACCTCCTGAGAAGCTGCTGTTGCCTCCAGCTGGCAGATTTCCCAGCAGCCCCTCCTTTGCTGACGTCTGGGGGGTCCAGATGCTGCTGAAACTCTCACAGGCAGTTTGACAAACTTCTTCTATGTGAGGAATTTAAACTGAAGCTCACAGGATTAGAGTCCCGACTGCTGAATCATTATTATAAACTCCACAGTCAACTTTTAAAAGGACATCAAGTATAATTTGTCTTTTACAACCAAAATCTATAAATAATTAACTTCACATGTGACTTTTCTGCCTCTACAGTCAGTTTATGAGGTTACGTTGGTGCCGAAAATATGCTGATGTGCAGTTTTATCTGAGATTAGCACCTTTTTCTTATAATTTCCTTGACTTTCTTGACTTTGGATTACTTGAAGATGCATTTCAGAGTGATGAACTCTCACATCAAATTTAACAACTTAATTTGCTCGTATGCGTTGTATGCTAGGCTGGTCACGCATGTCACGTGATGTTACATTATGTCAGTATCATACTTTCTTATTTCAAGTCAAACCATAATGGTTTTTATTTTGAAAAGAGACATTGAAACATGCGTTTTGTGAGCAGAAACTGTAAATTTCCTGTGAAAATGGAAGTTTATTTAAAAAGACATAACACGTGAAATGAGCTTAAATTGATATATCTTTTCTGAGTGTTCAAAGCTGAAGCTGGAGCGGTACTTAGAGCTTCGTAAGCTCCTTTTATGCTGCTCCTTCAAGGCGTGAATTTCACACTGTTGTGCTGTCTCGCCGTTCTGTCTAAAAGGTACAATTGTGCAACAAGGAGTCAGAGTGTTGGCGCCTTTACATCACAATTAAGCTTAAAGAAGCTACTTCATAGCGGCCTACAGCACTATCTCTGTCTAAACGCCAGCTAACTCCTGATCATGCACTAACTCTCCTGTCAGTTCAGATCCAGCCACTCCTTCCTGCCCCGCAGCTACCTTTCTTTTACCGTCCCCGCCCACCTGCACACCTGTTCCAACTGTCTCCATCAGCCCAGCAGCATATATACCAGTCCATTCCCATTCACTCCTTTTCCAGCCTTCTTTTCTTCCCATCTGGGCTTTTCCTCGGACCCTTTTTGCATCAGTTTGCCTGCTTTTAAAGTAAACATGAACTTTTATCCTTTTTATCTGAGTTGTGCATTTGGGTTTGTTTCTCTAGCGAGCCATTAAAGCAGTGATACTCAACTTATGGCTGCGGGCCAAACCATTTTTTAATTCACATTAAAGTGATTCACACTGGGAATTGCTTTTGTACTTTTAGCATACATAAGGTGCCAGCGTGCATATAAAAAAAAGGTACCAGTGGAGGATCCCTAACCCTAACCTCCTGACAGAGGTCCTAGCTTAAACCCTAATGTCCTAAAATCCTAGAAATGTTCTTAAATCCAAGAATTGTCCTAAAATTCTAGAAATGTCCTAAAACCCAAAAAACATCCTAGAATCTGTGAAATGTCCAAAAATCCCAGAAACTTCCTAAAATCCTTCAAAAGTCTTAAATCCAAGACACACCCTTAAATCCGAGAAATGTCTTATAATCTGAGACATGTCCTAAAATTCAAGACGCATCCTGGATCTGTAACAAGATACTGTACATGCAGCTACTGGACTTCACCTGACAGGTAAACTAAGTATGTGTCATTTGATGATGCTGTCAGGTGAAAGGTGCATCAGGTGCGATTGTGTCTGCACATGCTCAGTGCACCACTCAGGCCTGCAGAGAAACCGTGAAGTGGTGACGGCGGTCTTCCTAAAAGTTCTGACTTTTAAAAAATAAAACAAACAATAAACCAGCAGAAAAACAAACAACGAGGGGCATAAATCGGAGCTGGATTATGAAAACAAGCTGATGACATTCTCAGCACTAATCGAGGGTAATACTGTGTTCCCTCAACGAGAACAAAATATTGGACTTTAATGACAAACGCACACAGTTTCCACAACAAGCTTCCCTTCAGGGATCATAAAGATTTACTCTGCTGCCAGAAACTGAAGGCTGCTGGGTAAAAATCCATCTTTCAAAGGGACGTTTCACATCGTAGAGACGTGATCTGCCCTCCCTCTTCATGTCCTCGTATTTGCTTCCCACACAACATGGCCAAAAGTATGAGGACAGCTGAACATTACCACCAAATGTAGTTGTGATACCATGACACATTTTACCTTTAAAAACAACCTCTGTGTGTCGTAGGCAGTAAAATATTGGCCTGGCTTCAGATGAGAGGTATAAATGTACCTACAGTACTGCTAATTCTGGGTGTTTTTTCTCTTTTTTTATTGTTCTGTCTCTCCTATCAGGCTTGTTTTTATGTGTTTAACCCTGAATAAACATGGATTAGCTCTCATTTCTGTTGTAATTCTTTTAATGTTGTTGGTTTGGGCCCTGATTGCTTCTTCTTGTTGCACTGCTTTTTATTTCTCTGGGTTTTAAAGGTCCATTGTGTAGGATTTAGAGGGATATATTGGCAGAAAGTAAATATAAATAGTGTATAATTGCGTGAAAATAAGAATTACTGTGTTTTTGTTACCCTACAATGAGCTGTTTATAGGAAGCAGGTCCTCATCTACAGAGATTGTCATGTTTGCATTACTACGTTTCTACAGTAGCCCAGAACAGACAAACCAAACAGCGGCTCCAGACAGGGACATTCACGTTTTTTCATGGGCTAGACTCCCCAAACAGCATCAGAGAGAGTCTGATTTCTAATATCAAACTGTTTTATTCAGCTTTTTTTCAAATTCAGCCCGTTCCCCTTCCAAAGTTGTCAAAGAGCTTTCAGCGTAAGATCCTGACACCAAAAGCCAAAAGCCACTTATAGCGTCTGCATGATACGCCAATGGACGTCGTCAGCTGAGAACGTAGCCCAACAAAAACATTTGCAGCGGTATGATATGCTGCCGGATGGATGCTGCTGCAGCATGATATGTGGAAGATCTGCATCAGTTGAAAGCACAGCCGGACAAGCCCGTTTTCACTCCGAACTCATCAAATACGTCTGCTGTCAGTGCTTTCAGTTTATGAGCGTGACACCAAAAACCACTTTCCACGTCCATCAGACGAGATCATGCTGAGACAGGACCGTTGGCGTTGTTATTATACACCGATGGATGGCTGGAGAGCACCGGGCGTGTCCACATGCAACGCGCACAGGCGTCAAAAATACACAAATAACTGATTTTCGTGCAGGGGTCCAGACTTTGCTTACTGTGTGGACGTGTTTTTATTTTTCTACACTTAACCATGAGCCTCTGTGGCCTAAACCAAACCGTCTGTGACTCTGTCGCCTAATCCTAACCTTCGACGGTCTGCGTTGGTTGCCATGTGCTCATGATGTGTAAACCTAACCATCCGTGCCAACATGGACTTTTGTTGACGTCCCGGCATTGGTTGCCATGTGCTCGTGTCGCGCAATCCAACCATAAGCTCGTGTTGAGATCACAGAAGCATCCTGGGACATCAAAAGCAGACACGGGAGGACACTTAGAGCATAATATGTAGACACGTCCACTGCAAAGACGCAATGTGTCACAATTTGGGATGAGAGCGTGTTTGCTCAAAACTAATGACAGCCGAGTGACGGGGCTGTGAAGGCCTCTTTATTCTGTGTGAATTTGGGCTATTGCAGATTGACAATCACAAATTCTACACGTTCCTCCCTGGATTTGAACTTTAATCTCAATTTAGGAAGCTTGATTTTACACTCAGACCAAAACACATTGTGTCTAAATTTAAGATATTTAAGCACAGATTTTCACAACATGACGGCTGCTGTGACCACTTTACCCTCCATCCAATGACATGAACATAAGGTGAACTGAAACTTTTCTGCATCTCCACAAAAATGTAAAATAAACTTTGGACAAACCACACGAGTTTGTACCCACTGAGCCACGAGTGAATCATTGTGACTGAGGAGGTTAACACATGTATGTGTGAGCAGGGTCTGGTCTAAATGATAGAAAGTGTGTGTTCAGAGTGTGTGATGAGTCTGAGAGTTTGCAGTGCGACCACAGAGCCGTGCTGGCAGACGCTCTGGCAGTGTTGGTAAGCCCCGGCTTACTCCGAGGCCTCTGACGTGAGCCAGGACTGTATTCCTTTCTACTTTGGTATCATAACAAGTGGAGCTCTCCGGGTTTAGACCGACACCACAGACTTTATCCACAACATAACGCCCACTGCTGCTTTTAATAGCCCGCCTGTCACATGTGCAGATTCACCCGTGAAGGCACCGCACGCTGTGATCACCGTTACTGTCGGCGGCGGCGGGGACATTCAGGGAGACAAGCGCAGTTAATGTGATCAAGGCTGAGAGTAATTCAGCACAATGAGAAACACGATGTCTGAGCGGCTGCAAGAGGAGAAGAGATGACCGCTGTGATGTAAAAGAACTGGGTCGACCCGCAGAGTTCCCATGCTCCCCTGGGCCTCGTCCCACAGTGATGACACGCCGGCCTCCACCACCCTGCCCACGCCATCAGCGGCCAATCAGAGCGTCCGAGCCCACGGTCTGACCCTCTCCACAGACGGCTCGGTGACATCACCGCTGCCTCAGAAACAGAAAGAGTAGATTTATTTAGCAGCGTGTGGAATCCCGCCTTCGTCAAGCGGCGTGCCGCCCCCGCCGGCGTTACAGCGGGCTGTGTTTACAGCGGGCAGAGTCAGACTGAGAGTTTCTGCTCTGTGTTTGTTGGCAGCCGCCGCGGCCATTTGTGGCGATGCCTGAGGTTTAGGGAGCAGTGGGGGCTGCTGGGAGCAGAAGCAGAGAGAGTCTGGCCTGTGTGAGGCCTCCAGCTGGCTGACACCAGGCACCCAGGAGAGAACAGGAGGGCCTCGCTCAGACCGGGGCCCCCGGGGGGCCGCACGCCGGCTACCGTGAGGAGGGTCGAGAGCTGAGGTGTGCTGAGCCATGTGACCACAGCTGGACCCCAACCAACAGCTACAACTGCTGCGAGTGAAGCTTTGACCAGCAGAACGAAACGAAACCAGAGACAGAACGACCAAATTTAGCCTTAAAGTCACGAAGAAACTCCATCACTGCCTGAACATCTGTCCCACAAAGACAAAAAAGCCTGACTGACCAGAGTGTAGGACTTAAAAGAATAACTTATATAGGATGACTCAAAGTTTTTTGTCAACAGAAAAGTCTCATACTTGACCTTTGACCCTCATTCAGAAGTTTAGGTACTCGGTCTTTGCATTGTCTGCAGAATAATAAGCTGTCATACCAAAACAAAAGCCATGAACTTCCATTTGATCTCTTGTTTGTTTGTGATTACAGTGTAAGCGAAGAATGTATATATGTATGCATAACTTTACGTTAAGTATATAATTTTACACAAAGACAATCACTGTACATTAAGAATATAACTTAAAATTAACAGCGTAACTTCACATTAAGTATGTACCTTTTGGTTAACAACTCATAGTATGTCACTTTACATGAAGAACATAATGTCACGTTAAGTGTGTCACTTTAGATTAAGAACTAAGAAAGGTGTGTAACTGTTAAGTGTGTCTCACTTTACGTGAGGAACATCATTTTACACCTAAGGATGTAACTTTAAGAACTTAATTTAATCATTTAACTTTACGTTAAGAACATAACTCTACTTTGAGTACATTACTTTACATTGAGTATGTAACTAAAGGTTAAGAACTTAACTTTACATTAAGACCTAAACTTAACGTTAAGAAAATTACTTTACATAAAGTGTCATTTTGGGTGAAGAACTTAACTTTAGGTTAAGAACTTAAAAATATAACTTTACATAAAGAACATGATTTCCTGTTGTGTATATAACTTTTTGACTGTAATCACCAACTTTAAACGTTTTTGCGTCTTTCTACTAAATAGACGACCTAGTTTTATTAAAAGGCCATCTTTCCAGCAGTTAAATACGTCTTTAAGTAAAAAAAATTGTCCCTCAGTGCAGTATTTGACTAAATGTACTTCATTAATTTCCACTGCTGCTGTCAGCTGTCTTGGAAAATGTAATTTTGTAAAAAATTATATTATTTACAGTCAAAAAATCCAAAGATGTGTGAACAGTCTTCACATGTTGTTACATTCTCATGATCATTATTTTTTCTGTGTCTAAATCAATTTGTTGCTCAAACTGGTCGTAACATTAAGAACATGCATTTCTCTGTGTGACATGTTTACTGTCCTGTTTTACAGTTCTCACGCCGTCATGCCAAACAGACCAGAGGGCGTCGGGCAGATTTATATTCATTAACCGTCGCCCAGAAGAGTTTTCTTTTTTTAATGTTCTCAATTATTTTTGCATTATAAAAACTGAAAGCCACGCAAACTGGCTCAGCCTGCAGAATCCACAAAGATTGGATAATAAAACCCTACAGGTCAATAAATAATAAACGCCTCTGTGCTGACAATAAAATGATCATGAGACCGTTTCATTTCTCAGTAATCTGAAGTCCACCCGGTGAAAATCTCATCGTAAATCCTACAAATGTCTTCACGTGTGACTTTTAAAACGACTGAAAGTGTCACCAAACACAGCAGCTACAATCTTCATTTTCAGGACAACAGTCAAGCACCTCATGGCTTCTGTTAAAACGGTAAAGTTTTTCCAAACCTGCTTCTCAGTTAAGATCCTGCTGATCCTCTGACTTTTCATCTAACGCCGCCACGAGATTCATATTTGTGGTTTTGAGTGAAATATCTCAACAACTGTTGGACGGATTGTGATGAAATGTGGTTCCTCTCCAATGTTCCCCTCAGGATGAACTGTAATAACTTTGGTGATCATCAACATTTTCATGTGTCTAAGTCTTTGGTTTATGACCAAATACATACAGAAACATCACGTCAGACTCTGCTGGACTTTGTGTTAACTGCTAATTAAATAAAGTTTACATACTAAAACGCAAAGATGGTAAACATCAGCTTGCTCAGCCGAGTCACCAGAATAAAATGTTGGCACCGTACGATTCTGTGAACCATGAATACGTTACATTTGCATGTTCACAGGCACCAAACGTGGGGTTTTTGCTACCCATCGATGTTGTTTTTGTTCTGCAGCAGTTTTTTGGGTATCGAATTTGGTTGTTTTGTAGCAACAAGTCGCTTGTTCTTCCAGTTGCATTTTAAGCACCAAAAGTAGGTGTTTTACAGTGTCCCATCACTATTTTTACAGCAGATTTCTAAGCACCAAGCATTGGTGTTTTGTCAGATCCATTAATGTTTTTCAGCAGCTTTTCAGGCACCAAATGTGGGTGTTTTGTAGCAACATATCAGTTGGTTTTCCAGTTGCATTTTAGGCACTCAATACGGCTGTTTTGTAGCAATCTCTCACTGTGTTTCCAGTGGCCTCTTAGGCACTAAACATGGGTGTTTTGCACTGATCTGTCACTGTTTTTCCAGTGAGGATTGTGCCACCAAACTTTTTTTTTCTCTTTTTGCCAAAACAACCAACTTGTTTTTGTGCGTAAGTGTAACCATGTTAGCCACAGCATTGTTAAAACGTTACGTTTTAGTGTATCCCCCACATGATAGTGTGAAAAATGTAACAAATACATGATTTGATGATCAGAAAAGTATGCCAACATTTTTCGGGCCAGTTGGTCTGTATGTTAGAATTAGAAACAGGTTAATTGTTTAGTGTTTTGATGCATTATGGTAAAAAAAAAAGTCACACAAAAATACAAACAACTTCTGCAAAAGTCAAGAATCGTATATCAAATATTTTTGCAATAAAAATAGGTAAAATTATTATTTTTTTAAATGTGATGAGATGATATGTACAAAATATTAAGCATGATGCTCAGTATTTTAAGCATGATATTCAATATTTTTGCAAGCATGTTAGCTTGTACATATTAGTATTTGTACTATACAATGCAAACTTTTTGCACATCTCCTGGTTAATATTTTGCATGTTCCTTCACATAATTGTGCAGCTCTTCAACTTTTACTTTTTTTTATTATCATTTTTTACATCTCTTGACTTTTGCACTGTGTTTATTGTTAAGCACCAATCACCAAGACAGATTCCTTTGTATGTGCAAACCGACTGGCAATATCTGTTTCTGATTAAGTGCAGAGTCACCAAGCTGCAAGCTGCAGACTGAACTCCTTAAAGTGTTATATAAAAACCGTATTTTTAATACGTTTTTTATGAATTTGTGCAGGCTGGACGTGTAGCTGTGTGTGTGATACAAAAATAAAAACCCTTTATTATCACAGAAACACACAGAGAACCAAAGTGTGTTTTTATTTTCAGGCAAGTTAAGCTGTTTCCATCCACATGTGATATCTCCAGAGACCTGCAGCCATTATGTAACACACCTGCATGCCGAGCGCTCGGTCCAACAACACACAACAGTCTGTAGCTGCCACGGCCAATCAGGACTGTAAGTACTCAGCTCAGGATCTATTTATGACCTTTCATCGATCATTACGTGTAAAATCATCTGAAGAGTTACTGAGTAAATGAGTCGTAGCGGGGGGCTGTTGGTCTGGGCGCCGAATGAACATGAGCTCATACTCACAATGTCGGCATTGTCGCTGTCACTGGGAGCTTTTCACTGACGTGGTCGGCTCCATCGCACGGACAAAGTGACTGTTAGATCCTGATGGTTCTCACTCGCTTTTAATCTGAATTATGTGTCGACTCCATCATAACTGCAATAATGTTGACATGACTGGTGCAAAGCTCTGCTTTCTTTTTTGAGTTTACTT
Organism: Plectropomus leopardus; assembly: GCF_026936395.1. Taxonomy (NCBI): domain Eukaryota; kingdom Metazoa; phylum Chordata; class Actinopteri; order Perciformes; family Serranidae; genus Plectropomus; species Plectropomus leopardus. The sequence continues at coordinate 3,146,699 of NC_142197.1, read as the reverse complement.
TATGATGCCTCATGGACCCCTTCTCTACTGCAGCCACACATTCGTGACCACGGTACACGAAAAGTTCACATATAAATCTCAGTAAGTTTTTTGTTCCAGCCATAGACTGTATAAATGATGGATGCAGCTACTGGTACGTCAACCATAAGCCCCCAGTTTGGCATTTTGATTTTTGCCGTCTTGGTTTTTTGGAGACACAAGTGACCATATTTGAATGGAAATAAATCAAGTGAAAAGTAGAGTATCCTCATGCAATGATCCAAAAAGATATATTTTACGAAAATGCATGTGCAACTGTTTGTATGCTATCTTACGAATAAGTGGACTATGAATTGTGTCGTTATATCGATGAAATGTTAGATATTTAATGGAAAGTTACACAGGTAAGGTTTAGGCAAGGAAAAAGAAACATGGTTGGGCATGATAATCTTACGTACTTCACTCTAAAGTTACACAGGTGAGGTAAATTACAAAGGAAAAGATAAATGGTCTTTGTCAGGTTACGTACTTATCGTAAAGATATGTATGTTAGGTTTAAGAAAAGTACCATAGTCGGTCGTTGGTCATGTAAAGTACTTAACATACATTTATGTATTTAACAGAAAGTTGTCATTTTGGACGACATTCTATACTATGACGTTTTTGGGTGATTTTGGACGTTTTTGGGTGATTTTGGATGACATAATACACTATGATGTTTTTTGGGTCATTTTGGATGATATACTACACTATGATGTTTTTTGGGTCATTTTGGACGATATACTATACTATGATGTTTTTTGGGTCATTTTGACATGTCGGTTAGGCTGGAGTTCACTTGGATTCCCCCAGGACACAAAAACCAGTCTCCTGAGTAAAAGTCATGTGTTTGTTTGATTTATCCTCCACCCCAGCTGGCCTCCTCACGCAGACTTTGCTGCGAATATTCTTTCTTTTGACTCCCGTCAGTGCATCGGTCACATAATCGTAACCTTCAAAGGTCGGACAAAATGAAGAATTGTCCAGCAAACAAAAAGCTGTTTGAGTTTATCTTGCCTTTTAAACAACGTCAACACCATCTTTGAGAAAAATTTACTCCAAGTGGATGCTGAAATTTACAAAAGAAATGTGAATCACCACAAACACAACAAGACAATATAACAGCCATGTTTAGAGTGTAGTTATGATTCACCCTCTGCGGTCACGAGTATTTATAGAAGCCTGTCCTTCAGATATATCACTCTGAGTTCAGTCACTTCAAACCTTTAAATGTTTGGAAACACTGAAAATAAAATCTTCTGACCTTCAGTGGCAGGACTGTGACACACTGAGCAGCTCCAAAAATAGAAACTCTTTCTAACTCGGGCTGTGTTTTGACTTTTGAGGCGTATTTTTGTGCTGCTGTGTGACGGACTGAAGGAGCTCCACAGAGCGGGGGACTCCTGCGTCAGACTCCTCCGAGCTGAGTGAGTCTGGAGCTGCGAAGACACGAAACCACTGAGCTCAGATCAGTCTGACTGCGGTGCTCCTCAGTCTGCCGTGTTATTATAGCATTATCCAATCAGCCTCGTCTGGGCCTCCAGGGATTTACCCCCATTTTTACAGCTTGTTCATCACAAGAGGTCAGCCTGTGAGGCAAGCTTATGGGCTGTAATGTGGACGTTTGGTGGGTTAATGAGATGCTGCGCAGGTTTACGGGAACACGACTTTAATGGCACGTTAGCAAAGTCGATCTCGCCACACCACTAAGACTTCTATGTGTAAATAAATACATGTGGTGAACGTATTGATTTGTCAAACATAAAACAAACCTTATTTTCTACAAATTGCCTCTCTGCCCACATGAGGCCTTTTCACATATTTCTGCCTCCACAGCGGCTGCACGTCACTGCAGCTTCTAAAGGAAACTTATATCAGTGTATTTTTGCCTAGTTATAAATTAAATGAAATGAAAATGGAGTTCCTGTTGTCCAGTGCTGTAGCATTATGACTTAAGGTTTTACAGAACTTACTTTCTAGTTAAGGGGTTTCTTGTAAAACTTCAGGTTTTTGCAAGCAGTTGTTTCATCCCTCCAGGATTTCACGAGATGTTTTGGGGATTGCTGCAACCTGAAATGGTTTACTTCACAGCAGCTGTTGTGAAAAAATGCGATGCATGCATGTTTGTTTGCAATGAAATTTACAAGTGAAAATTGCAGAAATACTTGCAATGCTTCCTCAGATTCAGAGTCTGTTATTATAGGTTTTCATTGTTTCTCTTACTGACAGAGGAGTGCTCACTGACGTTGGTCAAAGGGTGAAAAAGCATACAGAACACTGTTAGTCTGCGTTACTCCTTTCCCACTGCAATGGCTTTCTCCGGCAATACTTGTTGCTCAGCTAGTGCCGCTGTGTTACGAAACTGTTCACTCTTATCATCAGTCCAAGGAAAGGAATCTCTGGTCCAACTCTCTCCTCCACTCGATGAATGTCGGTCCAATATTTTCGCTCTTTAAGCTCTGTGTTTGGTCTCCACCAACTCCTGAGAGAAATGTTCGACACATTCTCATCCCAAGTTTTCACACATTGCCGCTTTTTCAGTGGATTGCAGAAGGTGGCTTTTTGCATCAGTATTTTGCACCGAAAGTACTGACCAAGCAGTGTTTTTTTGACAAGTTTGGAATGAGAGCTGGCTGGTAAAAGCAAAGCGAGCTGCAGATTCAGGCGTTCATTTCTGCAGGTTCATCACCCGCACATACATCCATGTGTCATCTCTAAACTTGTTGAATATAGAGGACAACTTGAGAACAATTTAAGGAATTCCAGAGAGCAAACCCCTATGTTTAACCCACTAATTAGTACTTTGAGTGAACTCTTCACAGCCAGGCTCTGCGCTATCTCCTTTGTATGTTTGCGTTGTATTTATGCACTCTAAGTTCAAATAAAACAGGGCAGAAATGAAATAAATCTCCGGCTTTAAATCCTGTCGTTCCATTAATGAGCGTCACGCTGCGTTCACATCACAACACATGGAAACTCAGAGGCCTGCGGACACGCTGGAACACACGCACTAAATCAACATACGTCTGCTGCACTCTGTTATTAGCTGCAGTATTTTATAGAGCTATTTATAGCAGCGTGAGCAGTCTGATTTGCTTCGTGTGGCGGAAAGTCAACTTGGAAATTGAAGCTAACTGAAGACATTTCAAGTGAAGCCAGGCAGACGTCTCCACTGCTGCACACTTTACATTTTATTGGCTCTCTGCTTCCTGCTGCCTCAGATTCATCTCACAACCTGACTCATGAATATATATCTGTGTTTTCACCTTCCTGCGTCCTCGTTTCTAACTGGAAAAATCAGATTTTGCTGGCGCCGCCGCTCCTCTGCAGCACTTTGCCCGGCGTGTCGACGTGCTGCAGTGGAAGAAATGCGGCTGGAATTACAGATTTGTAGGCAAGCTTAATCTCCACGGACACCTTTGCACATGGAAACTGCTGTAACGCAGCCACGAGAAAAACAGCTCATCACACATGCACTGTAAATATTGCAGGAGTTGGAGGATCTGCAGGATCTCTGCAGGAGCTTTTAAAAGACTTACAGAGGAGATGAGTTGACAAAGTTTCAGAGTGCATTTCTCTGCCAGCAGCAGGACTGAAGCCACGCAGGGTTTCAGTCTCTGGCTAAGACACTAAAACCCCAAGAAAAATTCTGACTTAACACTAAACATTGTGATTTTTTTTAGCTGCAACCAGCAGCTCCATGGATCACACTGTTGGTTGGTTGGTCGGTTGACAAAAATTTCCCCACCCTTTGGCGGCCACAGTTTTTGCTCTATGACGCAAAAGCTTGGCATGGAGGTTAAGTGTGTGTGTGTGTGTGTGTGTGTGTGTGTGTGTGTGTGACATGACCAAACTTTATAGAAAGTCATACTCACAGACAGTTATACACATAAACACATGCCATTTTGCCATGTCTCCTTCAAGTCATTGACAGGCATCATCATACTATTGACAAGTATTGGGGTTGTGTGTGTGTGTGTGTGTGTGTGTGTGTGTGTGTGTGTGTGTGTGTGTGTGTGTGCGATTGTATGAGCTTGCTTTTCAATTGCAAATAAACACTTGATTTATATTTAATTTATTCAGGTGTTAGGTTATTCTTAATTTCAGACCATTCTCATTCTGAAGTCATCAAATACTGCAGTTTTTGCAGTGCCTTCATAGAAAAAAACCTGATGCCAAAAGCCGACATTTGCGTCTGCGTGATACGCTGTTGGATATAGACGGCAGCTGAAAATGCGGCTGGACAGAATAGTGCACTGTGTATTAATTGTACGCCACCCATGGATGTATTAAGAAGATCTGGATACAGCATGGAGCTGGGGTGAATGAAAGTCACTCCGTAGCCCAGGAAGCAAAGAACACTCTTTTTCCGCAGTATCAAAGTACCCAAATCTTCCACATCACCGCGCCCATAAGGCATGTACACCAGACTTACAGTAGCCGAGTGTGCCCGAGCAGAACAGAACCTGTTGCGTCTGCATGTTACGCCTCTGGATGGCATCAGGTTTAAATGCTGCCGGTGATTTGATATAGGGAACATTAAGGTCCCTATAGAGTTGCTGGGGCGGTGGATTGGTCCATCAAACCCTGGAAGCAGAACTCTAACTAATGGCATCCCAAAATGTCAACAACAGACACAGAAGGATACCTAAACATAATATGTAGACGCAGAAATCCACTGCAAAGTGGCAATATGTAACGACTTGGGATGAGAACGATTGAATATTCATCCTTTCATCGTTCTCTGTATGAACTTTTTCTAAATTCTTTGGCTCAAAAATCACACACATTTATACAGAAAAGCCATTTTTCTGCTCATCAGGATGTATTTTCTACATAAACATTTGATTTTATTGAGATATTTGGTTTGTGAGAGACGATTTTTACACATTGCAAGTAAGATTATTGATCTGCAGAGTAAATATTTGGTTGTTGTTAAGTGGACAGAAATAAATTCGAATAAACAGAGTTAGTAAATGGCACAGACTAATATACAGTAACTCTCACTTTCTAATATACTGATGGCAACATGTTGAAACAACTGAATCTTTCTGTCTTCAGAAACAAAACACCAACAGACTGAAAGCATTTATTTTGGTGTCTGATTTGCATAAAGACCCCACACACTGCAGCCAGCATTAATACTGATACTGTTTCATGAAAGACATTTTTTTTGTCATTTGATACTTTATTTAACTTTGTTGTGATTCTGCAGGATGAAGAACTTGTGGTACTTTTTCGTATGTCTGCATGAAATGTAAGTGAATCAAATGATGCCTTCAAAGTGAAACCATAGCGAGGAACATGTGAGGGCTGACAGGGGGGATCAGGACGGTAATATATGCTCACTGAGTCAGGCAGCTCTTTAATGCCAAACACTCACTCGTGACCACTTCTATGAATAAACATGTTTTTATTGTCAAGGAGATGAAGATGAGAGATTGTGTTCAGTTTCTCCTTCTTCAAAAGACTCTGAAGAAGTTTTATTTAAACATCAGTCACGTCAGGATTTACAGGAAGAAGAATCTCTGGGACTTTGGAAAATGGAAAATGTGTCTAATTCTCAGACCGGATAAAAACTCAGTTCAGACCAAAGATTTGCAATGAGACCAAACTTGTTTTACAACTTAACGTGGGTCCTTTCGGACGGTGTGTGCATGTGACACACAAGAAAACAAAATACTCTTGCATTTGTGACTTGTACCTAAAAAGCCGGAAATTATAATGAAAGTACAGAGCGCTGTTGCTATGGCGATTGCATAAGTGTAAACTTGGAGGTTTCAGACTGCTGTAGACGTGTAAAGTTTCAAATAGTCTTTTAGCAAATCTTTACTCTGAACGGGCCCAAGCTTTTGTATTTTTAAATTCTTCTTAGTTAATTGGTAGGACGCGATAACTCAACACGTACTCATCTCAAGTTGTTGCATATTGCTGCTTTGCAGGGGACGTTTGTGTCTACATGTGACGCTCTATCCTGCATCTGTTGCTGACGTTCCAGGATGCGTCAACAAAAGCACGCAGTTAGGTTTAGGCAACATGTGTTTAGGTTTAGGAAAGAAAACATCATTGTTAGGCTCTACATTCGGACGGGAAGCAAACACCGGGTAAAAGTCCGTGGTGAGTTTGACCCATCCACCAGCAGCATATCATACTGCCATGAACGGTGACATGTGACGTCAGTATGTTATGCTGAAATCTTGAACAAAGTGATGGTATTTGACAACTTCAGAATGAGAACAGTTACAACTGTTACAACTAATTAGCCTGAGTGAAATGCTTTCCAATAAAGATTTAAATCCTGCTCATAAAACCTGCATCTCTGTGCACATCAGATAAAAACCATTAAAACTTTTAAACATCAGTATATCTATACCTGTCTTTCTTTTAACTAAAGGTACGTTTTCTGATTAATCCACTGATCAGAGTTCACAATATCGAGTCTGAAGGTTAATTTTGAAGCTTGGAGTCTCATCATTGTTGTTTGTGAAGCTTTTTAAATCATTATATTGTTCCTCTGGACTGGTTTTCATGGCCTCAACCTGCAGAAGCAGCCAATCAGGGACAAGTGGACTCACCTGGTCTCACTTCAGCAGCTCTATATAAGCTTGTGGTCGTCAGTCAGCCTCCCTTTGACTTTCTGAGCTTTCAGTTGGGTTCATCTGGGTTGTTTGCAGCTCATGTGTGGTCCTCTTGACACCTTGAGACAGATTCATGTGGCCGGAAAACATTAAAGCACTTTTTTTAATCTTGCTCAGTTTATTTGGTGGATCTTCAAAAATCCAAACTTTTAATCTCCATGCTCTACCATCTAGAGTCTGGAAGTTAATGAAAGTATCGTGTAGCAGCTTCAAACGAGATTCATTAGAAGAAGACAGTCGTATCTGCATTAATTTGCTGTCTGTATCTTTACATCTCCGCAATAAACGCGACTACTTACGCATGTGGAAACATTTTACAGCAGTTTTTTCGTGTCACGGTGTCTTCATAAAGAGCCTGTAAATGAAAACCATGTTGAGCTCATGGAAGCAGAATGAACATTCACGTTATCTCGTTATCTTCTATCTTTAGCTTCCTCTCTGATATTAACAGCGTCAGACATCAGCCGGACATTTAATCAGCAGTGGTAATTTAATTTGGTTCATTGATGACGAATGTTTTCCAAGAGAAAAGTATAATATTTTCTTGGTAAAGCACCGACGCAGTTTTAACCTTCATTGTTGCATAATAATCACAATAACAAGAGTTCATTTTAATAATTTCTGCTTTATTTTACAGTGGTGTTTAGAATATTTCCACATTAAACTCATGATATTAATGATAAAAAGTTGTGTGTTGTATAAATAAACTACAAACTATAATAAACTATTAAAACATATATGTGTATATGTGTACATATACATGTTTTTCTCTTTTTTTCTAATACTCTTTTTATTAGTTTATATGAATGCCCAAAAACAAAATACACAACCAAATATACATGAAGACCTTTCAATCATTTTAAAAGGCAAAAATTAATGAATAAATCAAGATTAAAAAAGAACGAACAAATAAATAGGTGTGAAAAAGGAAAAATAAGTGAAAGGCAAACAAAAAATAAATCCTGTAAGCAAATTGGTGGGAAACATATAGTTCTAATAGCTTTAAAAACCTTTCAGCTGCAAATAAATTATTTTAATTTTTGTGGATAATTGGCTACAATGCCACTGTTTTGACGACCCAAAATTGCAAAAACCCCATTAAGCTGAAAAATTTCCCAAAGCTCCAAAGTCAAGTTTCTCCGAAAACACACTCTCCCTACAGCTAGTTAAGTTTCCCAGCGGCGTTTGGGTCAGCAAGTCTGGTTGTTTTTGCCAACCATTAAAGGTGTTTTCTAGTAGCATATGAGCCACTGATCCCTGGTGTTTCCACCGTTCCCTTATTGGTATTTTCTATCGACTTTTGTGCCACCAAACGTGGGCGTTTCAAGCCAAAATTTTATGTTTTCTCAACCATATCCAAATGTTTTTTAGTCTCTAAACCTAATGTCAATCACACTGTTGTTGACAAATGTACGCCCGTGATTTTTTGGTGATTGGGTGTTATAACTGCAGAGTGCGCCTATTTTCGGAACAATCGTCAGTCCCAGATGATCAGGTCAGAAATGTTCGGCTTTTGCCTCAAAAACAAATAAATTAGTAAAACTTTGGATCCGAACCAAACAGAGTCCTGTGTGTTCTCTTCAATCTCTGAATTCAATATTCATTTTGGTTTAATTTCAATTTTGATCTCAAACTGAGCTACAGATCTGGTTAGGATTCGATCACTCTGCTCAGCCACACAACCGAACATCATTTGCTTAGTCATTTTATCATAAATTGCTCAATTGCGATATTGCAAGTTATACTTTTTTTGGACAAAATTAAAAGCAGACACTTGGTCTCGTCTTGACTTCATCCTTGAGTGCCTTGAAAATCAGTGAGCTTTCTTGCTGCTTTCTCGATCGTATCTGAGCTTGTTAACTGCATTGGTACCTCTCTGGTTTGGATCATTAGTGAGTCAGTACTGTCTGGCTTATGTTCCAGTAAGATGTACTGGAGTGTGTTTAAGAGCACTGGGAGGAAAGAGGAAGATAATCAGGGTCAATGAGCGGTCAGTCTTATGTTTGGCAGGTTACGTCAATGAAAAGGTCGTCGTTTCCACTGCTGGGAAAAACTAAAAAGACACTAAACTTGTGCGCTCCAGTTACTGAACCAATTTTATTTCCTCAATTGACCTTCGATTTCCTCAGTTACTTTCACTTAATTAATGATTTGTGCAGTCAAAGCTTCGTCCTTTATTTCGGCTCCAGAACCTTAACGATTACTTTAAATAGAATTAATGCGATAATGCAATTTAGAGGGAACAAACTGTACAATTTGAAGGTACGATTTAGCAATTCGAGGGCAAAAATGATAAATTTGTGAGAATTTATTATCACTTGACCTGATTTCACCACTGAGAGAGAATCTGTGGATACTGATTACAAACAGTAACTGACACTTCCTGTATAATGTACCTTTAAAGTTAATGTGACCAAGGTTTTATCAGAAAGCAGAGGCTCAGTTTGCATCATGTGATCAAACAAATTCTTCAGATCTTCAAGAATCAAACAGGTTCCATATTTTCCATTCGAAAAATGAATAATAAACTAAGTCTTAGTTGTCCGAAACCAAAACTACTTGTGTGAAACCTCCTCCAGACTTGCCAAACCTTGCTCTGACCATAAAACTTTGTCTTGATCAGGATCAATCTGAACCATCATCTGGTTTGTGTCTGGAGTGAAAACATATTTTTGGATGGTTCAGACTTTCGGGCAAATTACAGGAAGTTCTTTCTTGTTGAAAAACTGATAAAATCCATGTAGCACAAAAGTTTGACATTTGGTCCCATCACTGCTCCCATGGCCATGGAAAACCTGGAAAAGTAAGGGAATTCATGAAAATCATTAAAAGTTTTGGGAAAAGTCAGGGAATTTTGTTCTGTAATGGTCTGGACCCAGTTTTTCAAAAATAATCTGATCAGATTTTGGCTGTTGGGTTGGATTCAATCTTGGCACAAAGGGTGGTCAAACAAAAAACAACAAAAAAAATAGATTATGAAATTCTGTTCTATTATATAATCCATTATTGTTTATGATATTTCAGTATTTGGTATTCAAAACATTTTAGAAGGACTGGGTTACGTTTGAGCCAAAAAAAAAAGGTCCTCCTTTCTTTTCAGGAAAAAGGTGGATTCAGCAACGAAATGCAATAAAACTTTTGAAATTGGTCAAATATACATCTATTGGTTTATATTTTGCACTTGATTTGTTTAACTTTTACAGTGAAAAGTTGATTAAATAGACATAAGCCTACTGATAAAGTCTTTTAGTAAAGTCAATAAAAAAAAAGGGAACAAAGGGAGAGAATGAAAAATATGTGACGATAAAGAAAGGGCGAGAAAAAAAAGAAAGTTTAGAAATTTTGTTTATAAAAAAATGTGTGGGAACCCTGAATTATGAAGTCAGTTCAGAAAAATTCGAATTTTTCAATATTTTTTCTCTAAATATATTTTTTTTAATGTGAAGTATGGGGATATGCAGCTCAATGACAGCAGGATTTAGCTAGTCATGTAATAATAATAATAAAAATAATAATAATGAAGATTTTAGCACTTATCAAAACAAAGTGCTTAAAATCACAAAAATACACACACGAAAAATTTTAAAACAAAAGAAAAATATAAAGAAAACACAAGAAAAACTTTAAATAGCAATATATATATATATATATATATATATATAAACAACACGAAAGAAAACTTCTAAAACAAAGGTTGAATTTAAAAAGAAAAACAGACGACTTATGTGCAATTTCAGAGGTAGAATATGGAGAAGAGCGAGATTAAAGGAATGCCTTCAATAAAAATAAGTCTTCAAAAATGATTTAAAAGACGACAGCGATGATATTCAGGCAGCTTATTCCTCATGTAGAGTTCATTAGTCCATTTTTTTAATGTGAAATTAATCAAATGAAATGTGAACAACGAACTAAAACCGTTCTTTTGCCTCAGACTTTCAGGTGTAGACGAAGCCCTAAATAAAGCCAGTCAGTGTGATACCTCAATGCTTTGTCCAAGTCTAAAATCACACCTCGATCTTTATCTTTCTCAGGTGTTTTTAGGGTTTTCTTTCAGGAAAAATAGGTGATGCTGTGCAGTAAACGTGGTGCAAATGTCAGATGGAGGCAGCGTGTGGCTCAGTCCTCCTCATACGAAGGAGTCTTTTTGACCCGCCGTTCACAAACCCCAAAAACCACGACCCTCTCGCTAAACATAGCAACCTCAGACCAGATGGCACGGCTGGAAACTGGAGCACTTTGCTTTCGTGTTGGAGATTAGGAGTGATGCTACGCAGGCGGAGGGAAGGCGTGACGAACCAAACCACTACTACCATGTTTTGGACAATTTCTCTTTTTTTTCCCCTGCTGCCTCCGGTCAGTCAGCAGGAGGTCATTACTTAATACAGTAGAATTAAATTGAGACAAAAACAGACGCGAGATAGACAAAAACACCGAGCTAGACTCTGTGTGCAAACACTGTTTTCATACTCGGCTTTTAAATTATGACATTAATGTGCCCAAGTAAAGTTTGGGTAGGTGCAGAAACAGCAATTTGAAGGTTGTAGGTTTTTACTGTCGGCCTCAGTGACGCGCAGCAAGAGTGAAAAACACTGCGAGGAGGATCAATCTGTCACAAAGTGAGAGGAAACAAACCACAAAAACCACAACTGGGTGAAAAACACCAAATTTACCATCGAGGGCCTGAAACAAAGAGGAGTCACATGTGTCATTAGTTTGAAGAAAAGTTAGAGGAAGGAAAGAGGAAGTGAGTAAGTTCATCCATCTAATTACAATCCGGCTTCATGGATTCCTCTACTGCCGAAATGATGATGCTGATGACCACCGTGTGATGTCAGCAGGAGGGCTGAACTTTATTTAAAAAGCCGTTCGGACGTTCACAAGCATGTAGAGAGTTCAGAGACTCTCCAGAGGAGCTTCTTCTCTTCAGAGGAACGCAACGTGCGACCAGAGGACGCTTTTATTTTATTTTTAAACTCTTTAGTGGATTCATAAAAGTCAGAAGAAGCCAGGAGCTCAGACGCAGGTGAGCTCTTTTATTTGTGTTGGTCTAAACTGGGAGGAAGAGCTGGTGTCTTTGACACTTATGCAAAACATTTATATACATTTTAGAATTTTGAATTAAAACTAAGTTTCTGGTATCAGAAACCAGGACCTGGAAACCAGTTTGCTCAGGTTTCAAAGGGTTAACCCTGTAACAGTCACACTAAGAAATGCCTTTGCAAAACGTTTTGCAACATTATAGACAATAGAATTGGTGATTTCTCAAAATGTTGAGACGAGAGATTTTTTAATTTTAATTTATTCATTTTCCATTTCGGTACATTTTCCCGTCTTCCTGAGGTGCTCTCCTGACTGCAAAAGTGTTTTTGTACAGAGATGTGAAGGGATGACGTATTTTTGTAGGCCAGCCGGGAAGTTAGCGTCGCACTGGTTCCTTCGTTGAAAAACCTTATGGGGTTTTCAATTATCACCAAAAATAAGCTCTGTGACGGACACAAGTTTATGATACTTACACGTTTTGTTCAGCGCGATAATCTTCACAGATGAACATCACGACTTAAAGGTCGAATCGTTAACTTCTGATTTGATTTAGCGCTTAATTTTCTACAAAACTGTTAACGTGACCTGATCTAGCTAATGTTCATGGCTACGTCTCGCATCCTTTTTCAAAAACGAGTGAAAAAGTGTGATGACCTCGAACGTACCTGACAAACGCTGTAGCCCGATTTAGCCGCTTGTTAGCAACCGCCTTTTTTAAGACGTGTTTAACCTTAAAAGTTCAAAAATTGGGTTCATACGGACAATTTTTATGTTGCAGAACAGAAATATCTTTAGCCTGTGTTAACCACAGACCTAATTTAAGACACTACCAAAAAAAACAGAGGCTTTGAGACGAGGGGACCGGAAATGCAAAGATGCTAACGGACTTTAGGACGCGGGGTAGCAGCTTGTTTAGTTTGATTTCCTCATTTCGAAACTAAAACACGTAAGCTGTCAAGTTCACAGAACGCCCCAAATACTTCCAGCACTGTGTTGCTGTTTTGTTTGTTTGTAGTTGTTTGTTTGTTTGTTTGTTTGTGGGGTGCTTGTTTAGAGCTTAGTTTTTCGTTACCTTGTTAGCTTTTATTATCTCTCATTGGCTATAATTATATTTGTATGCCGTAAAACAACTTAATTTATAATCGCTGAACTGAAGCAGTATGCATGTTAAGGGTGTTTCCAACACTCACAGTGAGTGATGTTTTGTTCACATCGCAAAATGCGCTTTTTTTTTCCATTTAGCTATTGACAAATACTGACAAAAACATTTCAGCCCGTCTTTGATAAATATAAAACACACAAAAAGGACATTTTGGGGCTTTTATTGGTCTAAAAATCTTTCTAAGAGTCACTGCTAAACATCTCCAACGTCTCATTTTAAAGGCTAATCAAATCATAAGCCTAAACCCATAAAGACCGCCTCAGATGACAACTGTTTAGCAAGTCAAAACTGCTCTAAACCACTTTCTGTCCCTCTCCATACTCTAATCCAGTTAGCTGGCAGCGCAGCGTTAACCATAATCAGGTCTAATTGAGCGCAGGGACGTGATTGCCTCGGTGGGATCCAACAGTGACACACCAGCAGATTATGAACACACATCTGGTGACATCTGTAAAAGACAGACAGACAGAGACAGACTGCAGGCGCCGTTCACTTTCCTCTGAATGCCGTCGGTTGTTCGGTGCTGGAGCTTCATGCTGCGCGAACATACAGCATGCAGAGAAAAGTTCGTCTGCCAAAAGGCTGCAGGAGTGACTTTTCAGCTTAGCGCTGCTGCTCCATTTAAGTTATGCTGACGTACGATATCTTATTTATAACTCACTAACTTTAGATCACCAAAAACAGATTCCTGACAGTTGAAACTAAATATTTTTATTTACTGTAACTCAGATGAGCTTTGTTTACTTTGCCCTTCAGTTTCTTTGTCAGCTTTTCCATTATTTTTTAGGGCACACGCGTTAATGTCTTAATGAATAACAAACCATTAAACAAAGGGAAAAGTTAGGTAACATGATTAAAATACATTAAAAAAAAGATATATTTTCACTTAAATGTGCTCAAAACAACATTCAAAGTTACAAAAATTGTTTTCTTCACATTTGGCAAAACACTTTAAACTTCAATAATTAAGTCAAAAAAGCTATAGTACTGATTATTAAATTGTAAATTCAGTTAACAACAAAATGTGATTATATGTAATATTTAATAATTAATTCAGCTCTAATTCTGCATACAGTTTAAGTTCCTATGCAAAACATATTATCTTTTTCAGTCATTTTCTTCTTTTTTCTTGTAACTTTTTACTCATTTCTTGCTCATTTTTGAGCTGTGTTTTTTAATTGCTTTGAAAGAAATCAGACCAGTTTGCTTAGGTTTCAAAGGGTTAACCCTGTAACAGTCACACTAAGAAATGCCTTTGCAAAAAAATGTGCAACATTACAGACAATAGTATATGTTAACAAAATGCATCGATTTATGAGAAAAAAAAAATCAATTTTGCCAGGATAATGCATTGTTAAAAAAAAGTGCAAAAATCAATGTAATACAATAGAAATCAGAAAATAAAAGTAACTTCATACAATGGGCATATATAAAATTAACAAAAATAGATACAAATTAAAAGGAATTGAGTATAAAAAAAACTATATAAAATATATAGTAAAAAACAAATGGTCAAATTTCATAAGATAAACAAACAAAATAAATATAAAAATAAAAACAAATAATAATGAATGTAATAACAAAATCTGGGAAAAAAAAGTCAATTTAATATAATAAAAATATTACAGTGTAATCAAAATCCTAAAATGCATCGTATAAAAACATCTCTGTAAATAAATAAATAAAATTGGATTTTAAAGTTGCTAGTAAAGCAGTTTCTTTGTAAAAATGTCAACCATGCAATTACAATGCCTGTTAAAGGGTTAAATCAAACAAATGTATATTACATGCTCTCACTGTCTGGTTTGTTTGTTTATTGTTTATTCACAGTCGATAAAAATGTAAATACCAACATGAAGTCAAATTAAACAAGTTTACAAACATAAATGTCATCCTGCAACTTCACTCTAATCTAAAACTTTAGAAAAGTATAATAATAATAAAAATACAATACATGAAGACAAATGGCATGTGTATGAAGTGACCCTATATGGGGTCCCAAACCCAAGCTTGTGCCTCTGTGCCTCTGCGGGCTGCACTCTTCATATTATGTCAGATGGTCACAGGGTCAGGCTGGGTAGCGAAAAAAACCTCCGGAAATGTCTGCTGCAGCCTTCAGCGTGCAGCGAACAACTCCAGAGAATTACTATTTGTGGTTGCACAGCGGCGGTGCAGCATGTGTTCCTGTGGTGGGCGTGTGTTGTATAATGTGAATGAGAGTAAAACAAGAGGGAGGGAGAAATACTGGGGGTTTTTACTTCACGGCGTTAAGAAAGAAAAAAAAACGTACATTCCTAAATTCCTCCGTTAAAATATGTCACCACGGAGCGAAGCCAGGGCCGCAGAGAGAGAGGAGGAGGAGGAGGAGGGTCGAAGGTAAGCCAGAGGTTAGAAATGAGCGAGGGGAAGGCCACCCCTGAGAGGAGACGTCTCATGGTCTCTTCATCATCCCTCAATCATCATCATCCATCACCCTCCACTCCTCCCCCTCGCCTCACTTTTCCATCATCCCTCACCCCGAGAACTCCTCCGTGATTTACAGCAAGTCACTCAGCCGCTGCAAAAAACTGCCATCACGTCTATTAAATGGAGTCTGAGGTCACTTGTGTAAATTTGCCTCACATTGAGCAGGGAGCACAACCACTTATTTTATCCCTTAAAAGCCCCTTAAACTTGTCATATCCATGTTAAGGTGGAATAGTCGCAGAATAATAAACTTTAATGGGTAAAACCATTTCATTTGTTGTGCAACCTTAAATGATTTTACGACTAAATCTGCTCTTATATAAGATTACAGGAGCGACACCCACCAGTGCTTTTAGTATTCTCCCCATAAATGTGAAAATTTAACTGTCAGACTCTTTTCATTAATTTAAAAATAAACTTTTCTGTAGTTATTTAACTGCTCCGAATGTAGAGACACTATTTTTTTTTACATTATGCACTTTGCTGTTCAATGTACATGAATTTTCACCGATTTTTTAAATATATCTATAATTTTCATATTAACGTCCTAACAGCTTGTGAATTCTCTGCTGAGTGACACGAATTTTATAAATATATTAATTTTGCAAATTAAGGGACACTTGAGTCATCAAATCAAGAGATTTAAGTGTTCCTGTTTTTTCTGTCTTGAACAAATTAGTCTTTGCAATTGATGACTAACACATAATCTGTTTCAAATTAATTCAAATTCAACCCACAAGATGTTCGAGTTCATGGAGTCTGCACCGCCTCGTGTTGCTGTGAAACAGTTTGCATTTTACAAAAATCACAGAGAGTTTCATCTGGATTTATGATTTTTGATTTATTTTCCGATATTCTTCACCAATTTCAGAATCTATGTTTTTCATTTCAGTTGGTAAATTAGTAAAAATCAATGAAAGTTTTGGAAAAGTCATAACATTTTTTGGTCAGAGATAAAGTTGTTACAGTAGTCTTCTGTAAATAACGTTGTACGTAATGCAACATAAATGTATTTTCTGTTGTTGTCGACGTAACATTAATATGCATCCGTGTCACATTTTGTTGACCAAAACGTACGTTTCTTCATTGTGTCCTTTACCATAACTGCAGTATTGCTCTTGGTATCAGAAAAGCTCTATCTTAAATATTAAATTGCAGTTTGTAAATATTGCAGTTTGCACAGCTCCTGCAGCTGCGCTTTATTTGGAATGATAATTTCAGACCAAACCTTTAATTTTTCAACACATTCAGGTTTGAATTTTCTGTGTGTCCTGATTATGGGACGTTGACGATATTTTAAGGATGTTTACTAGTAAAAGTATTCTCCAAATTTAATGCACATTCCTAATTTCTGCCATATTAAACAGCATCAGAGCTTTTATCTTCTTTATTTTAAAGTGACAGTAGCCAAAAATTATTTTAATTATCGATTTACAGGCCAATTATTTTCTAGATATAAAAGAAAAAACTCTAAAAAGTGTCCATCACATGTCCCAAGAGTCCAAGATGATGTCTTTGGACATCTTGTTTTGTCCAATCAACAAGAACAAATACTCATATTAGTGAAGCAAAAAGAATTTTAATCAGTCAAGAAAATATTTGATCATATA
This sequence comes from Plectropomus leopardus, assembly GCF_026936395.1. NCBI lineage: Eukaryota > Metazoa > Chordata > Actinopteri > Perciformes > Serranidae > Plectropomus > Plectropomus leopardus. Next base: position 3,129,765 of record NC_142197.1, on the reverse strand, counting down.
ATATTAATTAAAATCTTTATTTGTACAGCGACTTTCATACAAGAAATGCAGCTCACCGTGCTTTACAATGACGAAATTACATGCACCAAGTGCTTCACATCTAAAGACATAGAAGACATAACAAAACCCGCAATTAAAAATAAAATAAAATCGGAATTTATTAATTAGAAGTCTCATATTTCCAGCTCCAATGTAAAGATTTTGATCCAATTTTTCCCATTTTCTCTTGAATCTTCTGTGTGATGAGTTACTGCTAATTTGTTAGTGGAAGCAGTGACCTGACGGGGTTAACGTCCTATCAGTGAAGGTGTTGGAGGCCTCAGGACGGAGCGGGTGGCGAGCCCGGACCACTGATGGGGGTGCAGGACGCTAACAGTACGAGCCTTTGTGAGGAGAATTGTTTTTAAAAGGAGAGGCAGGAGAGGCGGGGGGTGCGGTCGCAAAGATTAAAAGCGGACATTTGTTTTGTGTATGTCGTGCTCTGCCAAGACGCAGCAATTTTCTATGAATCTAAAACAGCTTTCCTGGCTCGGACCCCACATGCTGCCCGCTGCCAGGAAAAGAGCTTTTTTTTTCTCGTACCTGTTTACGTGCAGGTAAAGCAGCTTTCACAGAAGCACATGAGATCTTTCTTTCCAAGCTGCACATGAGGAGGTGGGAGGGACGACGACAGGTAGTCTTTCCCACCGCTGATCCCCGACACTCCTCCTTTTGTTCCAGTGTTTAAAAAAAAAAATCTGCCTGGACTTTGTGTTCCTGAATCCACTCCAACCAGAGGAGCTCATAAACTGGAAGGAACTTGACTAATTTGCAGACAAACTGGGGGGAAAGTACTCCCATGATTCTCCCTGGCACCAATCATTCACCATCAAAATGTAGAATTTTTTATTTAATTTTTTTTTTTTTTTACACGCTAAACGATGAATTGGAAAGGAACAATGGATTCTGTTTATGATCACTAATGAATGAAAAGAGCAGCAGAAAAGGTTTGTTGCATCACCACATCCAGACCTCATGTTGGCAGCCTGCTTTTGAACAAATAATGTGTTCATTGTGTTGCTCTTCATGCTCATACACTGACCTTTTACAGTGGAGCTGCTATTTCTGGGTAAAAATCAAGGACGCATCAATAGACCACAGTCGCCAGGCCCGAATGTTTGAGATAATTGAGTAAATTGAAAACACAGTCCAACTCGACTCAGCCGGTCGACTCAGTGTTGAGTCAGAGTACATACTGTAGGGAAGCCCTGATAAATATCTATATCCACACTCTACGTATAGGATTTCCCCCCCAGAGGAAAATTCGTCACTGCCGCCCGTCTCAAAACCCCCGGAGGCAGCTGCTTGTAACGTTAGTTAAACATTTTGGAAGTGCACGGTGGGCTAACTCGGCCTTTCATGATGCTCTTTACGCTCCGTGTGTCCACGGGAGGTTAGCTGCAGCGCCGATTAAAGTTGTCCCAAAACAAACCAACGCAGTGTGGGCATGTGTCTCCACTCCAGAGGTGTTAAGCCTCTCGGAGACATTAGCGGGACTTTAGACACAATTTTGTCCGATGAGCTCCAGTACGTCTTTAACAACACATTCGTTTGATTTAACACCATCAGGGTTCCCACGGATCCTTAAAAAGTCAGCCTAAGGCTTTTAGTGACATTAAAATGAGAGAAAATGCAGAGAAACTGGTGTCTCATGAGGCTGTTCTCAAAGGAATTTGTCAAATCGCTTTTGCAGTGCTTTCAGCGTAAGATCCTGACACCAAAAGCCACTTTTTGTGTCTGCATGATACGCCGCTGGAAGTTTTCAGTTGACATGAACGGACAAAAACGTTTATGGTGCTATTATACTCCGCCGGACAGCACCTGCCATGGCAGCGTGATATGCAGACATCGATCGACATCAGTTGAGAACGTGGCCTGTTGAGTCTGCATGATACGGTGTTAGGTTGAAATGCTGCAGATGATGACGTATTATAAAGACAGGGCAGGCAATGGATCCTGACTATCCATGCCAGCACGTGGTATTTTTGACATTGGTTGCCAATTGTTTTTGTTGTCTAAATATAATCACGTGGAGCGTAATCCCACCATGTGCTTGTGTTGACATCACAGTAGTGGAAAGTCAATAGCAGACGCAGGAGGATACCTAGGGCGTAATATGTAGACATGAAAGTTCACTGCAAAGCAGCAGTATGTGATGACTTGGGATGAGACGTGTTGGACTCACTTAGTGAGTTAGTTAATTCTTTTAATCCTTGGCAGTTTTTGTGTACTTTTAGCATGTTTTACCTATAAACATGTTACTTTTGATGCTGTGGGTGTTAGTGCTTTAGTCTAGTGTAAAACCAAATAAACCAGCTATTGTTTAACTTGCTCATAATCCAAAAGAAAAGGAAAAATATATGTGAACTGGCTTAAATGTCAGTAACATTAATCACGTCTGCTTTTTCTAAACTTGCTTCAGACCCAGTATTCACATTGTGCAGGAATACAAAAAAAACCTAGAACAATTACACGTAAATCTCAGAATATGTGAAATGCTGATGCCACATGCCTGTGTAAACATTTTTCCCCACAAATGATTTCCACACTGATATTTTGGTGGTCCTGCCTGAGAGATAAGACCCTCTGAGTGTGAGCTGCTGGTTTTCTCTCTCTGAGATCTGGATTTAATTGTCGGAGGCGACAGCTGGAACACATTTCTGATATTTCAACACGTGTCAGTCAGAGCGGTGGAGGGTGAATGGCGCTGCTGCCCGCAGTGTTTGTCTGACTTACTGTTGTTTGCTCTTTAGAACAGACTGAAGGCTCCCATGTGTGGAGGTTAACTCAGGAAACTTGTATGCTTTCCTTAAAGCCACTACGTGTAGATTTCTCTGCGATTATTTGATTATGATCTTTTTTTTTCTCCCAAAATGGGACTTTCCTGATGAAGGCTGGCACAGTCTGCGTGTTGTCGTGTGTTCATGTAACAGCATGCGTTGTTGTGTATCCCAGTGTCTTTTTTGATACCACCAGTAGCAGTCAATAAAGTGCGATTTTTTAAAATTCTTGCACAAAGAGCAATTTAGCACCCTATTTTAGATTAAATTCTTCTGTATTTTGCATTCGGAATCATTTAAATAATTACTGTAAATAAAAAGTCACGTAACTGTTATGACCAGCACAGATGGGTTTCTAGGCAATTTTAAGGTGTTGAATTGAACTTAAACAGTAAACATTGTGACAAATATTCGTTACATTACGCAATATGGAAATTCTGACCCGATGGTGGCACTACAGAGGAAAAGTCAGGAAGTCACCAAAATTTAAAGGATTCATCCTCTGGGGTTCATGAATATCAACAACGAATTTAGTAACGATTAAGCTAGTGGTTATGCGACATTTTGATCTGAATTAGCCTCGATACACTTTGACGAATGTCATGGGTATCCATCACCCAAATTTGATATTTCAGTTTCTCAGTTGTTCATAAAAATTGTTTTGGGTCGAATGTTGAAAAGAGTTTTCTCAAAATAGGCGAAGATTTGACTAAAAAGTGACCATACATTCGCACGTGCTGAAATAGCCGCCCATATTCAACATGCCAAACAGCACCAGAAAAACACTGATTGCTGACGTGAAACTGCTTTATTTGGTGTTTTTAGCAGTTTAAATCACCTGTTTTGTTTGCTTTTTAGAGGACGTGACCTCTGTGGATAATTCGGCTACCGGTAAAAACCTCCTGAACAACGAACATTGTAAGAATTCAAACCAGGAGAAGTTTTAGCTGGTTGCAGTTCAACACAAGGTGTTACTAAATCCTACACACTGCTCCTTTTAAACAAAGCAGACAGGTTACATATTGCCAAATATCACAAATCATGCACTTATGAAAAACCAAACAAACCGCTACACTAGTGTCTCCGAACGAACCTGAGGCAAACCTTCAAACTGACTGTAGTGCCGCTCAGCGCTGCTGCTGGGGGCCAGACAATATAGAAAGACTTCCATTTGTCTTTTCAGTCGTATTTCTGTAATTTGATAACTTTTATGAGGTGCTGAGTGATTGAAATGACGTGACACACATCACATCAGATCTGGTCGAGATCTGATTGAGGAGAAAGTATGCTTCCTATTTAAGGTTAATAAAATGGAAGATTTTAGTTTGACTGTATCTGGTGCTTTTTATAGCAGGAGGCTAATAAATGCAGCTCAGTACGAGAGGTTACATAAGAGCAAACTGAGCCAAAGAGCAGTGACAGTGTTGGTGGTCTGAAGCTGTTTGATCCGAGAGCGGTCCCCACCCTGAGTCACACTGAACATGATCAGATTCCTGTAATCCAACGTAACGATCTGTGTGCAAAATAAAGTGTCAAAGAACAGAAGTTAAAGATGATAACAGCTGATTACAATTAACCGAGATCAGATTTAAGGGTCAGAAGAAGCTGACGTGCAAATGTGAATCATGAACGCTTCACATCATCTGATGTGCAGATGGTAGAAATTTATTTATTTAAAATAATACATTCTGCAGAGGATCGCACGCTGGTATTATCGGCTGATGACAGTAAAGATCGTAGTGTGCTTCAAATGAACGAGGTCGACCACAGAGAATTACTAAAGTTGTAGATTTTATTCTTATTATTGGTTGCAGTTTGCAGAGAAAAAGACCAACCGATAAGATTATTTTTATTCAAAATATATAGCTTTTTATGGAAGACGAAAGCAGCAAATGTTAGCTATAATTTTAATTCGGTTATTGCTTAAATCATAACTCAATAACGTCATAAATTATTAGGAAATACCTTTTTTCAATCACCAACATCTCCAATAATGTTACATTTACAGCGTACCGGTGGCAATACGATTAGATGCCATTGCTGTCCAAAGTTAAAACATGTTAACTTTTTGACAGTCGAACACAGAGAGTTACTAAAATCATTATTTTATTCTGATTTTTTTTGGTTGCTATTGCAGACAGAATATTCAACAGATAAAAATCTACAACTTTTTACGGAAGATGAGAGCAGCAAATGTTATTTTTACTTTCGAATCACTTAAGTCAGAAATTACTAACATCGTAAAGGATAAGGAACTACTTTTTGAATCACGTGTATCGTCCTAAAATGCTGCATTCACATGAATTCAGGCAGACATCAGACGACAAACCAAATTACATTTTAGTGGACGAAAGCAGGACATCACAACAGGATGTTACGAAGCTCCCTAAAACATGGAGAAAACAAAGACGAACGAGAATATTGCTGGACATTACGATAAAAATTACATAAAATAAAAAGCAAAATATTTTTTAATTATATTTGCCATCTGCCTGAACTTCTCATGTGACAAATACTTGAAACAGCGTTCGTGTAAAGTTTCTCCTGTGTGGATGTTTTCAGTTTTGGTATTTTGAAGCTGCGTGTCCGTGCGAATCTTGACTGATGGCGGTCTCAGGGTTCAGACATCCGCTCAGTTATAGTTTCAGCTTCGTGTCCCGAGGCCGAGTGCTGTACCTGAGACAGTCCACCTCCTGACTCTTCAGGTCCGCGGCGGGCGTGTAAAGGCCAGCGATGGCCCCGAGTCACAGATGTGACACCCACTCAAACTGTCTCTGTGCATCAAACCGTAAATACCTCCGAGTCTTTGTGCAGTGATAAAGTCAGCTGCAGATGATGCAACTTTTGGCATTTTCTTTACGCCGCTGTTCTCAATAAGACCCGAGGACACCGAAAACAACTGAAAACAATAAAAATCAATCACTAAAAGTTTGTATGGAAGCCCTGTTTTGCCATTACCAAAGAAAAAAAACATTATTCTGATCCTGAAATTATAAAATACAGATTTTGTTGGAACTTTCTTTTGAAGTCAGACGTGAAAAAAAAAATGCTTTTAAGAGAAACAGATCACATACTTATGAAAAAACAAGTTTCTCTTTTTTGGTCAATTTGAAGCATTTCAATAAGTTTCACTTAAAAGCAGAATTTTACATTTAAAATTTTAAAATCTGGGTGCTAAAAGGAAGCTGGTGAAAAATGCTCCCGGTATTATGAAACCCAAACCACAAACAGTCTGTGTGTACGAAACACTATAATTAAAACACGCATATAATTAATTCTTCACCAAACAATAAATAGATTTCCTGTTGAAATTACACCTTTGACTTCTTTTTATTTGTTGAATTTAGAAATGAGAATAAAAAATATTTCTCAAATTGCTGTAACAGAAAAAAGTATAATTTTATTTTGTTTTTGTGTTTTTTTATCTTTTTTTTTTTACCTTGCAGTGTGATAATAGTATTTTTTATGTAAGTTGCACCTTTATACACAAAATGCTTTTTTTTTTCTTTAAAAATTCCCAAAATTGCACCATTTATCACAGCCAGGAACTGCAAAAACATTGGACTGGATCATTGGATCGTTGGATTTTGAATTCATCATGGTTTGTTAAACAAAACTTCATGACTTTTCCAAAACTTTAGGGGCATTTTCCAAAACTTTTCCAGGCAATTTGTATTTCCATGAATTTTACACATTTTTGTGACTGTACTAACCTTGACATATGGACAAACAGTTTTGGCACTAATCACCCCTCATATATGTTTTCACTGTGGCGTCAGAATCACTTGCAGCTCTTTACTTTTTAACTTTATTGCCACTTCTTTGCTTTTTGTCATCCTCTGTAAATATCCTTGTCTTCATTGATGTCTCTCCTTCATGCGTCTCTTCCTCCGAGCACGAATTAATATTCTTGACACAGAAATATAATAAACTCCAGGCCTCCTGATCAAACGCACACTATTTTTGGCTCTCTCTGACCTCCCAGCTGTGGGTTTGAAGTTTGACTCACTGTGCTCGAGTGCCACCTTCCTGTCGTTTTTCTCCTCTCGCTCTCCGAGTCCTCCTCAGTGAGTCAGTGGGCAGAGACATGATGGAGGCCCTCCTCCTTTGTTAAGAAGTCCTCCCCCTTCCCTTCGCCTCTGACCTTCTCAGGCACTCAGGCAGCATGCAGCAAACGTTCCCATCAGATCGACCTGCAGCAGCAGCAGCGGTGCAGCCTCAGCTTGTCCTGTCCTGCCATCACTCCAACACTCACCTTTAACTGGAGGACACCTGGAGGACTGCGGCTGCTACTGGACTTCTTCTACACTTTTCAGGAGTTTTTAAACTGAGGAACATAAACTTTAAAAAAAAAAAAAACTCTTGGATGTCTTTAAGCTCCTGGGGATTTTCTTTTTCCCCAAGGTGTCATCACCTGGATTGTGTCTCTTGAGACTTTATTGTGGAAAGTTTGAGAAAAGGACTTTAAATTTTTTTTTTTTTTTCCCGTGTGGGACAGACACTGCTGTGGGAAAGTAAGTTTCCCGTTAACTCTTCTCCTCCTCCTCCTCCCCCACATTTGTTTTGGTTTGTTTAATTCCAGCTTTGTTGTGGCTTCATTAGGAATTTGCTCTGAAACATGTTGGACTGGTTTCTGCAGCGACTCGTCTGCACAGTGTGAGGTTAATCATTTCAACAACTGGAGCTCGGAGCGAAAAACTGGCAGACGGATGGTGCATTTTTAAGTTGTTGAGGTGTGAAGAGATGCATCTCCAGCTCGGCTTAAATGATGTGTTTTGTTTCTTTTACAGAAAGATGTTCTGCTCCAGGAGAGTCCTGCAGCAGTGGTGCTTCGCTCTGTTCCTGCTCTGCTCTCCGGTGCCTCACTACGGGCGGCCGATTGATGCCCTGAGCAACAGAATGTAAGTTTTGCACATTTTTCACTTAAGTACACCCAGTTTTTCCTCAATAGGAATTAAAAAAGCACAGAAAAATGAATAAACTTCCAGATAATCTTTTTTTTAACTTATATCTGCACTTTGCACTACAGGCAAATGATGCCCTGAGCAACACAATGTAAATTTTGCACATTTTTAACATAAACACCATTATTTTTTTCCTTAGATGAGAATTTAAAAAACACAGAAAAAGGGATAAACTTACAGATAATCTTTTTTTTTCATTATTTACACTTTGCGTTTACCTCCAGCCCCCCACCCTCGACACGGTGGGCGAGCAGAGGCTGGAAAATGTGTTCATTTGTGAAACGTGCCGGCAGCTGTTTAGTTTAGTCGCCCACCTGTGTGTTTACCTAAAGCAGAAACCGTCTCTAGTGCGATAAACTCCCAGCAGCCCCGGCTGAAAACGCCCAGGACTTTTAGGGTTTTGCTCCTCTTTTTCTGACACTTTTGAGGGACTTTCTAACACTCTCTCCCTGTTGGTGTCCATCCCCGGACAAACACTGAGTCTTTTCGAACGGAGGGAAATGAATAATGCTGATGTTCGACTCGGCCGTGGACCAAACCAAACCTGCTGCTCCTGCTGAGGTTGTTTGATGCCAAACAGAATAAATGTTCTTTCAAGTTGTGAAGCCGGAGCGCTTAAACGAGAGCTTTTTGGAAAGATTAAATCTCCGAGACGGTTTTTGGATGTGATCTGAAACAGTGGGGAGATGCTCAGCGTAAGGAAACATCTGAAATGCATTTCGGTGGCGGCAGTTTGAGAGTCTTTAGGTTCGGAGTCGTACGGGGTTTGCGTTAACGGGCTCCAGCGGTTTCCGCCCTCGGGGACCGGAGAGCGTGTGGGGCCTGTTATGCTGATGTCAGGGGAAATGGAGCTACACCCGGCGTGTGATATGCACTTAATAGGATTTCAGGACGAGGGTTAACGCCACCTGAGTGGAAAGGAAAACACGGACGCGATGAAAAGCGCGAGGTAGAAATCACACAGCGGTGGAAGCTGGCGACCTCTGACCTCTCTCATCTGCTGCTGCGTCCTTCGATCAGATGTTTGTAGGCGTTCAGAGACCAGACGTAACTCGAATTTGGCACAGAGAGATTTTAATGTTTGAGCAGTGGTCACAAAGTCTAGAGCTCACACACTTTTTGGTCAAAATCCAGTCGACACATGAGCTGTGAATCATCTGTTTTTTAATCGAATAGAGTGGATTCAGATGCGAGAATTTTATTAATTGTTCATCATTTTAAAGTAAAAATACCAAATATTTGATGTTTTCAAGTTCTGAAACATAACAGTTCACCTCTTTTCTTAATGACACACCACAGAAGAGTGAATATTTGAGTTTTTAACAAAACATTTGAAGATGTCACCTTGTTATGGACATTTTCCACAGTTTTCTGATGTTTTATTGAACGTTGAATCAAGACTGCATCAAATCTTCGTGAGGTTTCGGAGATTAGATGTACCTTGAATTTGGCACAGAAAGATCTTGACGTCATCTTGGCTCACAAACTTTTGGGGGCAAAATCGAATCAACTCATGTGCTGGGAATCATCTAAAGTGTTTCTGTTACTAACTGAGCTGCAATGATTAGTAGAGTTTTTGACTTGAAGACTGAAATTTGGACATTTAACTAACGGTTTGTCATTTTTAGAGTAAAAAAAAAATGAGTATGTGGGAATTTGATTTTATCCTTGGTCTCACATCACAGAAAATTAAATTTTGGGGTTTTTTTTTACCGTTTGAAAGAGATATCTGAAGACATCACCTTACTATGGACATTTCCCACCATTTCTGATGTTTTATTGATCAATTAAAATAGAAGTGATAATCAAGAGAACAGTTACAGTTCTGTTTCGATTTTGAAACCTCTACGAAAATAATCGTTTTTCTTCAAAATTCAAAATGGCATGTTTCAATGTACCTTTTGGGGTCAAAATTCAGTCAACACATGATCAGGGAATCATCAGAGTTTCAAATTCTAATAAAGTTGTAATAATTAGTCCCATTTTTTGACTGGTAGACTAAAAACGACAAACGAATGATCGAATGTCCAAAGTTCAAAGTAAAAACACAAAATATTCGATTTTTGGGGGGGGTGGGGGGTGAAAAATGAGAATTTTCCTCTTTTCTTGGTCACATCAAAGTAAATTGAATATTTTGGGGGTTTTGACTTTTGGTGAAAATCCAAAGACACCTTGCTATAGACATTTTTCACATTTTTCCAATGTTTTATTGATTGATTAATCAAGAAAATAATTGGCAGATTGACCTGACATTAATCGTTTTTTTGCACCTACACACTGATTTCGATTTCAAAACTTTGACAAACAAATACGATTTTCTTTGAAACTTTTTTCACATCATTTCGTCATTTCACAAAAGAAGCCAAAATTCTCAAAAATTTAACACAAGCAGCTGTTTACCTCAATGAAAACATCTAAAATTGTTCAAATTTTAGTTTAAATCAGAAAAAGAAGTGATTTTGGATCTGATCAGACGTACGGTACTTGCTTTCGGAAATGTTTCATTTAGAGGCTCTACTTTATCACAGGCTGCTCGTTTCTGTGATTTCTCGTCTCTAAAGTTTATTTTTATAGTTTAAGAAGCCCAAATGTTTCTGTATTTATTTCACATTAAATAAAACGAGATTAGAGGAATTGTATTATTATTATTGTACGTTGTGATCAGACAGCTCACCTCAGAGTCGTGCATCATCCTAGTTCTCCCTGAAAAGAGGTCAGGGGTCGATGTTTGAGGCCTCGGGAGTCGAACCAGCAAACATTTGACCGCGAGCCAAACGCTGGGAAATGACACTGCTGGTTTTAGGAAGCACGTTCCTTCTTTCCTTCACCTCCCACAGAGACAAACAATTAACATCAGGTAGGAGCGTTGGAGCGCTGCCGACTCAGGATGTATCAGGGCCGCTTTCCTGCTCTCTCCTCGGCTGGAAACTGTTTGATGTCTTTATTAAAGGTAAAAACAGAACCAGATCGCCTTTCAAAGACGCTGTATTCCCAGGGAGAGCGTTTTTTTCTCTCTTAAAGGCCCAAATTTACAGGAAATATCTGTATGCATATAAACAAAAGCTGCTCTCTGGGGCTCCCTGTGTGTTTGGGAGGTGAGTTTTGTTCGGATATTTTCATTACTCAGCAGAAAAATACACTTTCGCTTTGGGGGAGTTGCACAAGAGAAAGAGAATTTTTCTTTGTGGTTTCGTTAATCTTTGCTTCCCGTGTCTCTGCTGTGAAACCTTAAAACTGAGTCATTTCAGTGAAGTTCTGCAGAGTTTCACGCCCTCCAGATGAAGGTGGAGGAGTGCATCATGGGAAACTCTGACAGCCGTAATCGGCCGCCGGTATCTCCCATTGAAGCCGGCGTGTTTGTGTGCTCAGACACCTGAAGTGTTTGGCCGGCGGTGGTGCTCGGTGGTTCCCAGGCTTCGAGCCGTGCCCTCTGCCTCTCTGTTTTTGTAAGAGTTAGGACTCTGAGTAACGAGACACCGCGGCAAAGCAAAGCCCGAATCCTTGTGCTGCTGCGACTGTATCTGGAAAGATAACAGGTCGTCCCATCTGGTCAGAATCAGAGCCGATGGAGAGCTCCTCTTCTTCTGTTGAGTCATCTCTTCTTCTTCTGTCACGCCTTAAGTTGTTTTAATCAAAGTCTGAGCTGTTACTGCGTCTGCAAACACGCAGGTCGATGCATATCTGCAGTCCTGTTTCTGAAATCAACGCAATCCTGCAGATAGAAAACAGACACTTTTGTCCAACAGGCAATCACGACATTCGTGATATCTCAAAAACGCAGCAAATTTCAGTGAATTTTGGTGTGAAGTTCAGCCAAGGGCTGAGTGTTTTCTGTAGTTTTCTGTGCAGGCAGCACCACCATGTGGTACAGGTGCCACCATGCCGCCACATCATTTAAAATCCCTGCTGAAGACTTTATTTTATAAAAAGCATTTATGAATATTTAATATGTTTCTGTTGCTGGGATTTATCATCCCTCAACAGCCATCAAACACTGATTTTTATACTTTTTTTTAAAAAAAAATCCCCATTATAAATATATGATCACTGTGTTGTTTGCATTTTATCTTGTTGTTGTTTTTGCTGCCTTGTTTTTATATGTTGCTTTTCTGGAGGCACTTTGTAACCTTGTTAAAGGAGCTACATTAATTACATTTATTATTATTATTTATGTGTCCTCTTTGTGTCAGGAGTTAGAACCACAGGTTCAAATCCTGCTGTGGAGGACTCAATAGTTTTATTCAGTTTCAACTTCAGTCAGGGTTCCCACGGTCATGGAAAACTTGGGAAAGTCATGGAATTTCACAATCATATATTCCAGGCCTGCAAAAATTATGGAATTGGTAAAAAAGTACTGAGAGTTTAGAAAAGTCGTGGAATTTAGTTGTTTGTAAGGAGATTATCACATTAATCTTCCCTGGATTACCTTCCATGAAATCCAACATATCAGCAATTTTAATTTCTGTAGCTGTTGATGTTACGTAAATCTGCGTCAGTGTGACGTTTCTTCATTTTCTCCCGTCTTTAACTTCATGCCAGCTGAACTTGTGTACAAACAGACTATTAAAATGTGGGAAGTGGTAAAAAACCAATAATTATGAGTCCTCAAAGAGTCATGTTAAAGTTTTGAAATACTATCCATGAAAATGTGTGTGAACCCTGATTATTGTGGTCTCACAAACCATTAACTCCCACTGATCTGACCCCTTTTCCACATGTAGATTGAGCTATGAAAAAATGATACACAATTTCAGTGATGTTTGGTGGTTGGTTTGCTTTTTTTATGCAGACAGCGTCACCATACAGATGTCTGAAGTTATGTTTTGTCATCTGAACAGTTTTGACACCTTTTTTCCCCCTAAAAAGCCTGGGTTTGCTTTGTTACGCCCTATTGGTCCAAACCTGACTGGGTGTGGCTACAGCTGCATACATGGCTCCATAGCTCAGGGGTTAGAGCACTGGTCTTGTAAACCAGGGGTCGTGAGTTCAAATCTCGCTGGGGCCTTCCCTCATTTTCTGAGTTACTCCAATAGAGGTCAGGGTTAGTGCCGAGTCAGCAAAAAATGCATGTCAAAGTCTCGTCACTGTGCAGCGTTTCACGTATGGATAGCGCCATAGCAACATACATTAGAAATACATGATTTCTCAGAGCTGCTGTTGAAAATTTCAACCATGAGTGGAGAAACACATGTTGGTTTTACGTGCAGATATTACGAGATTTGAAGAGCCAATTTTCACCAGATTTGGCACATGAACATTTTATAGCAGAATGTCTCTGATTATGAGAGATGGTTACTTTAATTTTTTTCTTGATATTCACACATGTAAATATTTAGTCAGGGTTTGCACAGTCATGAAATCCCCTGGAAAAGTTTCCGAAAACTGAATATAACCCAAAAGTTGTGTCTGAAGAGAGAAAATTTGAGAATTCAACAATAACTTCAGTTTTAACAGTTTCTGGCTGTGAAAAATTGTCAATTTTAGTGATTTTTTAACAAATGCTTTTGAATGCATTAAAAAAATAACCCAAAATTATTTGATCCTTTAAAAATCTCAAAAATTAAAAAAAAAAATAATAATAATTTAAAAGTTGTCTAAAATATTTCTTCAAAAATAGCTACAAAAATATTTTTGAAAAAAAGGCTTTTTTTCTTTTAAAACAAAAACTTTCAAAGAAAACATGCCTTCAAAAACCCGGGGCATTTTTTTAAATTGGCAGTAAAACACATGCAAAAAATACAGCAATTTAAAGCTGTATGTCTGTCTGCTAAAGTCACATTTGAATGAAACTCTTGTACAATTTAAGTTATTATAGGATTATCAGTGGGTGGCCCTGTTGCAATGTGAATATCTCCCTTGAATATTTGCAGAAATTGGTATTCTCTGAAATGAGTTTGCTCTCTGACTGCCCTGAAATCATTTTCATGTGAATTTCCCAAAAAAAAAGAGAAAGACTTGAACTCTGCTGTGATTTCTGGAGTGTTTGTGGCACCGTTATTTCATCCCTCGGGCTCTGAGTGCCACAAATCTGTCGGTTAACATCCATTTTAATCAAAAGTGAAGCGCCAAAGGTTTAGCCACGGTCGTATTAATGAATAATTAAAAGGAAAACTGGCATTTTCCTGTGAAAAGAAACAGAAGAGAGACCTCATGGTGCAGGGCGGACATCTTTGGTATCAGTTTTAACAACCTCAGCTCCTGCGGTTCGATGAATCATTCGACTGTTTGGATGCAACAAGGAATTTCTTGGAAAACTGCCGCCGTGTTTGGAGCCGTCTCTCGAATTCTTTTACTGTGCTGCTCTCTGCTGGTGAACCCAGAGAACTCCCCAAAAACCTCATCCGTCTGCACACTGTACAGACATTTGTTCCAAGACATTTATGAGAGGTTACAAAATGCCAAAATCTCATTTTTTTAAAAAAAAACTCAATCAAGTGGGATTTTTGTTGCTGTCGTCACTATGGATTTATCTAAAGAAATGGCTCAGAAATTAGCAAGAAGTTAACAATACAAAATAAACTTAAAAAGTATTTCCACAAAAACTCAATTACTAAAAAAATGTAATTCAAGAAAAATATATAATTCTGATAATTAGAAATATAATTCTCTGGATGTTGCTTCTCAAAAAAAAAATCTAACTACTAATTTCTTACACTTTGTGGGACATTGCTTATCAAGTTGCTGGCTGCTTTTTCCCAAGAAGAAATGACCCAAAAATTAGCAAAAAAAAATTGTAAAATGTACAAGAAAATTGCCAGAAAACTAGTTTTATATTTACTTATTTCTTGCAGTTGGCGGGACATTTCTTGCCAAGTTGCTCTTTGTCTTCTCACTTGTTCCTAAAAGAAATCCCACTAATTTGTTTAAAATGGAAGAAAAGTCTAATTCAAACAAAATTCTGTGTGCTGTTTTGCAGAAGACGGTCTGTGACTCACGCCCAGCTGATGCACGACAAAGGCCGGACGCTGCAGGACTTTAAGCGTCGTATGTGGCTGCAGGAGCTTTTGGACGAAGTCCACACGGCGGAGATCCGCGACCTCCCGGCCCGGACCACCGGAGGAGGCGGGAGCAGCAGCGGCGCCGGCGTTGGACTCCCGGGGGTCAGCCTGGGCATCAACCTGAGCACCACCGGCAGCACCCTGCACTCCAAACCTCCCGGAGGAACCAAGAACCTCCCCATCAGCTTCAGGCTGGAGGAGGAGGAGGGCACCAACCTGCCGCAGGAAACCAACAAGTCTCAGACGTACAAAGACGGCGTGCTGAAAGCACCCGGCAAGAAGAAGAAGAAAGGGAGGTCTGGGAAGAGGAGGGAGGGAGAGAAGAGGAAGAGGAGGGCGCGTTCGTTGGGGTGGATTTTGGAGGACGAACCCGGGAGCGGACTCCACCTGGAGTGGAGGTCTCTGCTCGGCCTGCGGAGGGCGCTGCTTTAAAACGCTGTCAGTCTCTGACAAAGGTGAGTTCAGAGGTCAAAGTCTGAGCAAAAACGCGCAGAATGAACATCTGAGGAAAAGTTTGCAGCTTTACGGTCAAAGAAGTTCAGTTTTACCCCAAAAGTTTGACACGATGAGAAAAGACTTTAGGTGTTCGAAACCTTCTCTGCATTACGCTCAAACAAGGACCATAAACATACACTGAAACACCTGCATGTCGGTCTGCACAGTGTAGAAATAAAACGCTCTAACTAAAGCCCTAAACCTCTGATACTAAAACCGCATCAAAACAGATCTTGTTAATCACAAAAACTGCCTGTAAAAGATCCCCCGTACCCCCAACAGAGGACCTACCTAAACCCCTAATGTCCTCAAATCTGAGAAATATGCTCAAATATGTCCTAAAATCCTGGAAACGCACTAAAAGTTCAAGAAATGTCTTAAGATCATAGAATTGTCCTAAAATCCAAAAAATGTTCTAAAATCCTAGAAACATCCTAAAATTTCCAGAAATGTCCTAAAGTCCTAGAAATGGCCCAACGTCCCACAAACGGCCTAAAATCCAATAAAGGGCCTAAAATCCGAGAAACGTCCAAAATCCCAGAAACGTGTATGGGGCTGCTGTGACTCGGCCTCTTGATCTAAACTGACGACCTTTTGGCTGCAAAGAAGAAAATAAATAAACGTTCAGTTTCTCATTGAATGTGATGTATCGTTCTAGAAATTTAAGTCTGGCACGTTTTGCGTCCGATCTGCTCAAATATTGTTCTGGTTACCAGCTAATCCACCATAAACTTACAAATCTTTTTGTTTAAAAAGTGAGAAACCCATTGCTCCGCTGTTACCAATCAAACCTGAAAATGAAATCAGGTTACCAATCCATTAAATATTCATGTAACGTTTTCAAGGGAACCTAATAAACCCTTAAAAGTGGAATTACTGCAAGCTACTATTACATTAACTTAACTAATTCATAATTGATATTAATCAGTGAGAATTTTTTAAAATAATATTATTGTGAAAATGTGTTTGCTGTGAATGTTGATGCCTCACATATAAAATAACCCTTTTCTCCCTCTTTGTTTCTGTGTTTCAGAAACCTACAAACAGTCGGAGTGGACTCCTAAATATTCACGTTACAGTCTTCTGTAAAAGTGATTGTTTGGAAAGAAATTGGAAAATATTTATTGTCTGTAAATATTCTAAATATAGCAGAATAGATAGCAGAATATGATTAAAAAAACTTATTTGATGCTCTGTGAGGCAACAGATTTTAATCTTTGTGAATCCTTGCTTTTTTTTCTTTTTTTATTCCAATTATGTCAGATTTTTTTGCGGTAATTTATTTCGTCTGAATGGTGTATTTATTTTGTAAATGTATCGAGGTGCTGCTGACCTTCTATATTTTTGTACCATAATGCACTTTAGATATATAAATATAAATATATATACCATTAATTTTGTTGACTTGTTTTGTGGTTGATTGAAATGAAGAAAAAAACGACGGTCGTCATTCTGTGTTTTTGTTCAGTCTGATTCTTGACCTCTCGCTCTGTTCAAACGTCCAGTTTTTTTTGTTTCTTTGCTGCTGGATTTTCGGATGTTTTCGGCTTTGATCAAAGCTGTTTGTTGTCTCACTTTTGTGTCGGACCCTCCTGCTGCCTTCAAGTGTGTTTCTTCCACCACCCGCTCTGCTTCTCAATGCCAAAGTTCATATTTGTACATAAATCCAAACACGGCTCGATATTGTTGTTTTTTGGCACTTGCACTGAGATAAACACCCTGTACTGAACAGATTAAACATTTGACAGTATTTTGCTCTCATTCTCCCGTCTCTTTGATGTCACTTTGTCTGAATTTTGGTTATAAAAATAAATTTGTTCATATTGGTAGTAATTTTTAAATAACTTATGATGTTAAATGGCAGAAATATTGTCAAACTCTTTATTTAGGCTGTTCTGTCTGATGGTGTACCCCAAGGTTCTTTCCTGGGTCCTCTTAAATTTCAGATAATATCCTGTAACATCTCATTTAAGCTTCAAAATGTTTAGTTTCGGTTAATTCTTAGACTCTACTTCAACTTAAATGGCAGATAATTTTATAACAATCTGAAATCAAGGGGTGAAATAATAGAATATTTTACTATAAGCTGCATTTAGTGATTTTTTGCCACAAAAGGCCAGAAAAACTTCAAAAATAGCTGACAGTTGCAGATTAATTTTATTTTTTTATACACAAACTAGTAATGGAAAAAAATGCCTTTAAAAAATCAAACAAAATAAATAAAAAATAAAAAAAAAAGAAAGAAAAAGGCCAAATACTTTATTTGAAGAAAAAATGCCAAAACCTTTTCAAGGAAAAAAAAATGCTAAAAGATACTTAAAAATGTTAACAGAAAAAAAAATGCCAAAAATTATAAAAACAGTACAAAACTGTTACATAACTGCTAACAACTACTCATATTTTTGACATCACAATTTAAAATGATAGCAAAAAAGAGATTTCAGGGATAAAAAAAAGGTGCCAGAGTGCATCAAAAAGCAAAAAAGGAGAAACTTAAAAACAAGAAAATTCTCAAGCAAGTTCTGCAGATATAAGGAGCGTCTTTTCCCTGACATGATGTATTTTTGTCCTCCCAGTAGGCAGCAGGGAAACTTTAAATGCCTGTTATGTAACATTTAGACACACATGACGCAGGGATTTGACCTCTTTGGCGTATTCTGGTAAAATAAAGTTTTAGGACCCTCAGACCTAAAGTACCTCCAGTCCACCGTGTTTTCTTCTGTATTTCTGCAGGTTTTCGTCTCTCCTGCAGTCCGTCTGTTTAACGTCTAATCAACATCGGCTGCCCTGCAGGAAACCGTCCTCACAGCCGCCTCTGCAGCAGCTTTTTATTTTTTCTCAAACTTCTGCACATACGGCAGGAAAGAAAATTACAACTTTCCACTCAATAGAGCAAAAGTGTCAACAAATTGCCGTCCCTCATCATAAATTCCATCCAGAATTCAATTAGGGATGATCAACAGCTCCAGGCTGAAGAATGAGGCCAGAGGGACTTGGCTTCTCCGTGTGAACCATTAAAATAATTCCCACCACTGCGGCTTCACAACATGACAAGTTTGGTTTGGCAGCAGGTCGGCGAGCTGAGAGACATCGAGCAGAAAGAGCCGAGCGGTGGAGTCGGTGGTGTTGATGTTGTGATTCAGGCAGCAGCTCAGTGACAATTCTTCAATATCCAACCAAACAAAACAGAAGTGGAGAAAGTGTCTGAGTCAGAGACCTGAAAGAAAAAGAAAAAAATGGGAGAAAAAATATGGCAAAAAAAGGTTGAAAAAAAAAAATAATTAGGTGGTGAAAAAAATAGATTGAAAAAAAATCTCCCCAATAAACTCCCAGAAAAGTTTATCAGAATTTTTTTTCCACCATCTAATTTTTTTTTCACTTTTTAATTTTTAAAAAGTAGAGCAGGTGGTGGAGTCAGACATGAAACCAGAATACACTGAATAAATACAGTATTTATGCGTACGGAGCCTCCAAAGGGACATGAGGGAGAAAAAAAGTTGGGAAAAAAAGAAAAAAAAATAGATTAAAATAAATTTTAAAAAAAAATAGATGTTGGGGGAAAAAAGGCAAAATTAGATGTTGGGGGAAAAAGAAGAAAAAATAATTGGTGTTTAAAAAAATCGATGGTAAAAAAAAAAATATTAGCCATGGGGAAAAAAATGCTGGAAAAAAACAGTGGATAAAAAATTAGATGGTAAAAAAAAATTGTTTTTGGTTGTAACTCAAGAATTAATACACTAATTATGGCTAAATTTCGCACAAATGTAACATTTTATTCTGTGTATTTATACTTCAGTTTGAGTATGTGTGATGCATAACCTACTTTTTTAATGCAAACATTATCTCTTTCATATTGACACTGCTTATCAATAATAATGTTACTTTTTTAAATGCTGACAATACTATTTTAATATCAGCATTCCCTTTTTTTATGCAAACTTACATTATTTTAACCCAACCTGTCTCAAACAGCCACTGAACTAATAGAACTAGTACTTAAAATAACATTAGTGGATGGAAACAAGCATTATTACACTTTATTTTATTTTTTTTCTGCAGATTTTGTGAAAAATTAACACTTCATCTGAATTTAAATGATGTCTTTTGCGAATCTGAGCACGGCTCTGGGTGCTGACTCCCGTCCAAAGCTGGCCTGGTTAACATGGTACCAATTTTTTTAACAATAATGGGAACCATTTTGACTTGGAACCAGATTTTCCAGCAGGGGAAAAATCCCAGAAACTCTTTTCTTGTTCACATGACAAAGAAGCTTAAAGAAACACAAAACATTTGGCCTAATTTCCAGTCTGGCTTTAAATCAAAGGAAATGTTGAAACTCTTCCAGACCTAAAATAAAAGAGCTTGGACAATAACCAAAACTCACTGCCCAAAATAAAACTTTACTGACGTTTAAAACTGATCCCAGACCCTCGGAGTCCATTCATGCTGTGTCAGAGATCATTAACGTTGTCACAGATTCAGAGCTGCTTCTCTGAGACGAGTTCAGCCCGGATGACGTTTATCTGGACGGAGGAAAAAACGAGACGATTACAGTGTCGAACTCTTTTATTGTTACGGCTAAATCTGAACTGCAGTGATGGAGGGAGCTTAAGTCGAAGATGTGCATAAAGAAACACAATGCTGCTTTAATAACGCAAAAAGTCAACAATATTCCCCTCTGAGTCTCTGAATGAAGCTCTGCACAGATCGACTTTGGCAGCTGATCCCAAAGCAGCAAAGATTTAGAGATTTAAGTCAAATTAGATTTATTTTTAGTGCAAAAGTAAAAACCCTGGATGCTGACTAAAGAGCTTCACTTACAGATTAAATAAAACAGAGGCATGGTCAAAAAACACATGAATGTTCAAATAAAAACTAAGTATCTTGACAAAATCCCAACAAAAAATAGCAATGCAAAAACAACAAAATGAAGCAAATTTAAGGGCTCACATAACTTTTTGTAGCTGGTTGTATTACTTTATTACTTTCTGTTGATGTTTAAACTGTTATTTAAATGGTGGTTTTCTTTTTATCTGCATTTTTAAATAAGAAGAGACATACATAAAGCAATTATTATTATTGTTACTACTACTACTACTGCAGAATTCTCCTTTAAGTGTCGGTAAAAATGTGTTGCATGGCAAATAAGAAAAATAAAAAATAATAATGTGTGGTAACGCAACAATAATACTGCGAGAAAAGTGGGTTATATATTACTTAAAGGTATTAAATAAAGAAAAAAATGATAATGTTTCAATTTCATCAAATTAGCCACAAAAGGTAGAGAATGAAGTTGTAGTTCTCACATGTGGCCATCAGGTGTCAGCATTTCACCACACAGACCTTCACCTGCGAAGTGTCAAAGACAGACCGAAACCACAAACAAAACAGACACAAAATGACCCAAAGAGACGGTTAACAACCAAAAAATACACTTCTTTTAGGTTGTTATTTATTTATTTATAAAGATCATTCTTTCACTGATGATTGTCAGAAAATGACCTCAAAGAAACAAAAAAAAAACAACCAAAAAGTTCCTTAAGAGACACAAAACAACTGGAAAGAGACCCAATAAGTCACATAATGACCTCAAAGACACACAAAACAACCAAAAAGTGGGCTCAAAGAGACAAAAAAAACAATAAATAAATGAATAAACTTAAAGAGACATAAAATAAATTTTAAAAAAAAAACACAAACTGACAACACAAAGACACAAAACAACCCCCCAAATACACTTTTTTTCTAAAGGTTTTTATTTATTTATCTGTTTTTTTTAAATTTATTAATTTTATTCACAAACATAATTCTTTCACTGATGACTGTCACAAAATGACCTCAAGGAAACAAAAAAACAAACAAAAAGACCTTTAGGAGACACAAAACAACCGGAAAGAGACCCAAAAAGTCACATAATGACCTCAAAGACACACAAAATAACCAACAAAGTGGGCTGAAAGAGACAAAAAAAACAATAAATAAACTTAAGAGACATAAAATAAATGTTTAAAAAAAGACACAAACTGACAATACAAAGACACAAATACACCTTTTTTCAGAAAGTTTTTGATTTATTTTATTTTTTGAATTTATTTCTCTCTCGGCGCTGTAGTTTGTGTTTGTTGTCATGCGTGAACAGGGCTGACGGTGGCGGTAAAGAGCCGCGGCTCCTCAGATCTGCCGGAATTTAACCACCAGAAGAAGAAGCTCCACTCTTCTGTCCACGTGAGGACAAACATCAGCAGCATGTCTCCACCTGGAGGGAAAATAAACAGACCCAAAACGGTAAGAAACTCTGTTTCACGGTAATTATTTAAAGATAAAGTTGAGGAGGCGAAGACGTTTGAACTGTGTTTGTTTTTGTTTCAGAAAAATCAGATTTAACGACAGTTAGCATTTAGCATCCGCAGCTAACGTAAACACAGGTGCTGTTTTTAGCTTTTCAGGTGTTTCACGGTGTTTCTGTGCTGCGTGTGTAATCAAACTCAACAGATTTGATCAGAACAGATAAAACTGTACCGTGCTGTACTTATTCTCCTCCTCTACCACATCTCAGAGGTAAATATAGTAGTTTTTTTACTGCACTGCATGTGTCTGACAGATTTATGTGCTAGTTTCTTCCTTCGTTTCTTCTCATAAACAGTTTTTAAACACTACATTCAGTGCTCAGTAAGTTCAGTTTGTGTATAAAGTGTAATAACCAAAATTTACAAATAAGAGTAATCAGACAAGTACAAATATTTCAATAAAAGTGATTCAATCAAACAAAACCAGACAAACATTTTTGTTACTGAATTAACTATAAAGTTGGAAGATTTGCTTAAATTAATAGTTTCAGTTAGTTTTTTGTTGCATATTTTTAAGTTTTAAATTGTTTGTTAGAGGAATGAAAATAATCGACGGTCGATTAATCGGGCGTTAAGAATTTAATCGAGCATGTAATATTTAATCGGTGAATTGATAAGCTATGAAATGCTGTCAAATTACATAAAACATGTTAATCATTTAATAATAATAATCTGGTATTACGTAAAATAAGTCAAGTTTTTAAGTTTTTTTTAAAATAATGACAATTGAATGTTAGTTTTACTGATTAATCGATTGAGGAAAGTTTGTACAGTTTTCAACCCTAGTTTGTTTTATTTTTTTTTCTTAAAAAAGTGTATTTTATGAATGTAAAATTTAGCGTAAGTTATAAGCAAACCCTTAAGTGCTGCTTTTCATTCTTCATTTTTTTAAATAATTTTGGCTGTGTTCATGCATATGGCATACATTTTGGTAAGATCATGTGTTTTAGTTGAATCATTGACATTTTCCCAGACTGATAATAAAAAAAATCTCCTTTGTTTAGTACATTTATATATTCATTTATTATACATTATTATATGTTTGTTTATTTGCATCTAAGTCTAAGACCTCAGCATCTGTAATTCTTTAACATGATTATATTTTAAAATGTTGCTAAATAAAAGCTTTAGCATTCTAAAGTTGGACGGTCAAATTTTAATGCATTTCAAGACATAAATAAGTGAAACTGTTCATTTCTGTTGTTGTTTTACAAAAAAGAGCAAATATTGGAGATAAAAATTCAAATGTGTGTAACAAAACTTTGTTTTTGTCTTCTTGACAGAGAAACAAACAGTGTTTCCCTGTTGTGTTCAAGGAAACCATAAAATATTATTATTATAGTTTCCCTGTTGAATTTCAGGAAACTATAAAATAATATTATTATTAGTTTCCTTGGTTGTGTTATCAGTCCGCCCTCTGCTGGAGTGAAAGTCACATTGCAAGTTTAGATGTTTGTTTTGTTTTTTTCCAGTTTCCTTTTAATGTGACACAAACAGGACATTTAATGCTGAGAGGCTCCGTTTTTTTGTTTTTTTTCTGTGACAAACGACTTTAAATCAGAATCAGAAACTGATTTATTCAGTTGCTGCATATAAAAAAAATGCTAAAAGTCTAAGACATAAAATAAAATAGAAAAAATACCATAGAAAATCTGAAAAAATAAACTAAAATGGGAAGAATGGTGCAGTTTTGTGCAGAAATGTGCAAAATATTGACTAGGGGTCGTGCAAAGTTATCAGTATAAAGTGCTAAGAATATTTTAATGTGTGAATAACGATGTTTGTGAATGTGACACAAAACTTAAGAGCTACAAACACGAATCTGTCTTGCTGTTTGGATTTTTGTCGTCATTATGTCTGTCGTCTTGCAGGAGCTGGGTAAGAAGCTTTACAAGCGGCGGCGAGTTTTGGGCAGAGAGAAGAGGAAGAAAAATCAGAGAGTTGGAGCCGTGGTGGATCAGGGTCTCATCACCGTCCATCACCTGAAGAAGAGAAAGTCAGTGAAACCTGTCGGGACCTGAATCACGCTCTGATGTTAACTCTCGCTGAGATGTTTCTGTTTTCTGTTTTTAGAATAAAGTTAGAAAGCCGATGTTTTTGTCTGACTTTGTTTTGGTTTCAGGTCGAGCCCGCGGGCGAACATCACTCTGTCTGGAAAGAAGAAACGAAAGCTGCTCAAACAGCTGCAGCACATGCAGCAGGAGAAGGCCGGTATGGAAGGTAAATGATGGCAAACCGTTCGCCGTTTAACTTTTGTCTACGATACAATAGAAGAAGTCTTAAGGGACACGCAGTTTGATTTGCTTGGGGGCCACTTTTGTTGAAGGACAGGAGTCCAGGGGCCAGTCGCAGCAGCCACATTCGTTTGTTGAGATTGTGATTTTAGGATGTTTCTCCAATTTTAGGGCATTTCTTGGAAGGTTTCTAGGATTTTAGGACTTTTAAAGGTTTTGGGGGACATTTCAAGAATTTTTGGACATTACCAGGATGTGACTGTGACTTTAGAACATTTTTGGACTTTTTAGGGCCTTACTTACCTGTTGGCGCCATTTCTTCTTGTTCTGCCTTGAAATAATCCTAAACTCAGCGCCCCTGCTGTTTCTCATCATTGACCTGCTGACCGGCCCGCACCCTGAGACCTGACTGCGCCGCGGACTGAGAGACAAAGACGGGGACGAGTTACTGATGCTGACTGATCCGCGCTGCTCTCATTTTCCGCCGGTGTCTCCGCCGGTGTCCGCTCCGCTCTTTTTTACCCCTGATGTCTGCTCCGCTCTTCTTCTCCGCCAGTGTCTCCAAATGTCTGTTACGCCGGTGTTCACTCCACTCTCAGTCTCCGCCGGTGTCTCCGAATGTCCGCTCCGCTCTCCTTCTCCACCAAGAGAATGAAGATGCTTCGCACTTTACAGAATTGCATCCAATGTCGTTGTATATTTACAACGACAATAAAGATATTCATTCATTCATACAGGCGTGATAGCGGCTGTTTGAGGGTAAATGCCGCCGTCTGTTGGTGACTCCAGATGAAAAGTCCGAGGGTTTCATTTTCTGGGCGTCATGAACGTTTGAACCAAATGTCATCTGAATTCACGTGATAGTTGCTGACTTTTCTCACTTCTCTGAAATCTTTCCTCTGTTGTCTCCTCAGTCGAAGCAGCAGCACCTAAAAAACAGGCCTCGTCAGCTGCTCCGACCAAGAAGAAGAACAAGAGAGCAGCCGCAGCTGAAGATGACGTAGAGATGGCCGACGCTGAGTGAAGACGGCAGATTCGTCTGTTGTTTCTCAGAGACGTTTCACAGCGTCGCGTCTTTTATCTGAGCGGACGTCTTTGAGCTGAACTCTGAAGTACGATCGAGTGGTTTCTGTGAGCGAACGTGGAGTTTATCTCACGGTTCAGAGGGACGTTAATGTCTCTGCAGCTGTGAGTCAGACAGGAAGTCTGTTTTTATTCAAAAGAAGCTGGAACGATGCAAAGCTTCAGAGATGCAGGGGGATGGAAAACATCGGGATGATAAACGTGCGCAAGTTTAGCCAAAATAATAAAAATGAGTCAAAATGATCAGCCAGAATGTCAAAATTTTGATAAAAAAATTATTTGATTTACTAAATCAAAGTCATGAGACAGTAAATCAGATTTAAGTCAAATTTTAATCAGAAATTGACTAAATCAGGTTCTAATTTTGACTTACAAAGACAGATTTTTACTTACTGCCTCGTAATTTTGATTGAAACATTAAATTGTGGATAAGTTAAAACATATCCTTTTTAAGTCTAAATTATGAGATACTATGTGAAGATTTTCGATAAATAATAACTCATAATTTTGACGTAAACAGATTTTCACTTAACTATCTCACAATTTTGATAAATTAAATAAGTTTGACTTTTATCAAAATTGTGACATAATCGTGATAATTGGGGCTTAGACTTATGTTCAGACTCTTAGTTTTTAGTTTTATCATTCCTAATAAGTATTTTTTTCTTTCTCATTTTTGAAATGGTTTCTCGAGTATCACAACGTCAGAATGGTATTTTATGTGATAGTTGTCACGATATTGTGTTTTCAAAGATATCATTTATGTTATGGGCCCTTCAAAGTTAAATAACTATAAAAAAATCAATTAAAACAATAAAAATACTAATTTGGAACTCATCAACTCTGTTTTATTAAATAATTCATTACTGGTAACATTTAACTTCCAACTGTTCTTTGCTTAATTCGCCCCATTTGTATTTATTGATTTTGATTCCAGATAGCATGTATGTTATGTGATAGTATGTTATCTTAAAAAGTCAACAATTTCACTTAAATGTTAGGTACGGGGTTATTCTATAACTGTTCACTCACAGAAATGCACTTTATTTTTGAAAAAGGTATTCAAATAGGAAGAATTAGTGCATTTTAGGGAATGACACAGCTGAATTTGTTATACTATGTATTTCATAATATAATATTCAAAATTTAAAGTAAAAGAAATTCTGATGCAGTAAATAATGAAACTGACTAAAAGCATTATCTATGAATTAGTACCACTTTTCCTTCACTTGTGATTATAACCTTAACAATATGATTAAAGTCATTATTATGTCATGAATTCTTAGTGGTAATGTAAATAATATGGACTTAAATCAGTATAATATTACATAAAGTCACAACTTACCTAATGTCATGATATTTTTAATATTTTAAAAACTGTCTTTTCTTTAATTTAAATATTATTGCATGGATATTGTCATATTCTGGAAACAACACATTTGAGTCATAATTTGGACTCATAACTTATTTTAAAAAATAGATAAGAATTTCAAAATATTTGATTTAAATATAAGAATTTTCTCCCAACAATTTTGACTGAAAAACAAATGGTTATTTTTTTCTATACATTACATATGTAGATTTTTTTGTACTTAATATTTAATAGCTTTATTGTGTGCCTTTGTGTTTTTTTCTTGTTTGTTTGTATTTAGTTTTATTTGTCACAAATAATCTTCCATATTTTTCAAACGGAGCAGAGGTTTTATAAAGTAAACTATTTATCTTTTTTTATCTAACAATCTTGCACAAATATCTCCTCAACTGGTAAGTGTTTTTCTTTCACATGTATTGTTCATGTTCAGCCTTTTAAATTATTGATTAACCTACATATGAATTTCTTATATAAACTGTTATTTTTATTTCAAATCCATTGCTTTTAAAATGAAAAAAGGGGTGTTTTTATTTGCATATAAATGTGATTTTTAAAGCTCGTTTGTGGTGTTAATAAAACTGTGTTGCCGGCAGATTTTGGGGATGCAGGCTCCATCCCTCCCCCCTTCCAGAGGACAAAGACTAAAATGGGTCAGACTCTGGAGAGAAGCAGATCTTCCGCACCAGCCATCATGTAATGTAGTTCATCATCCTGGAGACAGAAACAAGATGCTGCTGTCGGGATTCACGGCGTTTTTATTACAGATCCGACATGATGCCCGCGCGTAAAAACGCTTTTGTCCTTTTTATCTAACGGTGACGAGGCGACGTTTATTATTGAACATTTAAAGGAGAAAAACACGAACATTTCTGAATCGTGCCACCAGTATTTTTTTTAATCAACATGTCCTCTCGGGATGGGTGAAGCATCTTGTTCGCTTACTGGGAACTGAACTGGTTTGATTGGGATCTTCCAGTCCAAACAGCGACTCATCGGGCTGTGCAGTGACCGACGGAGGGGTGATGGACGCGGCGCAGAGGTAATCTGCGTCCTCGCTGGAAAATAAAGGTAAAGCTGCGGAGGGAGGGGGGACGAAAAACAACATTATTACACCATGTTGCTTTGTGTCCCAGTTTAGGCTGCAATATCCGGTAACATTAGCGCCGTTAAAACCAGTATAGCGACGTTAGTACGGCAGGTGGTACTAAACCAGCAAAGAGCCGGCGCACAAAAGCAGAAATTAGCTGCCTGTTATGAAACTGTTTGAGTATTTAGCTGTATTTTCACTGCAATGTTTGGTACCTAGCTTATTTTTTGTTGATTTTTAGCCTTTTTAAAATAGCTGTTTGTTTTATAACGTTGCACGTGAAGTGATAATTAGCTTCGCTTTCGCCCAAAAACGTGTCCTCAAGTTCTTTTAGCCACAAACAGCTAGCTAGTTAATTTTGGTTTCACGTTACTTATAATTCTGACTCACGCATGTTTCATGAATTATTTTAATTTGTTTTCTGGTTGTGCCTTATGTGTCTACGAGTACAGGTAGCGCGAAATTCCTTCGCTCCCTTTGATTTTCGTCCGAACCGACGCGTGTTCGGCCGCAGACGTCGAATGTTTTGAGGCGAACTTCAGCTTCTTCTCCTTTAGCATTCTTTAAAAAAGTAAAAGTTCTAAAATATAACATTGTGAAAATGCTCTGTTAAAAGTA
Source organism: Plectropomus leopardus (assembly GCF_026936395.1). NCBI lineage: Eukaryota > Metazoa > Chordata > Actinopteri > Perciformes > Serranidae > Plectropomus > Plectropomus leopardus. The sequence continues at coordinate 3,101,748 of NC_142197.1, read as the reverse complement.
AAAGTTCTATGTTAAACTGTTGCTTAAGTAAAGTAATTGTGTATAATCAGGAAAATGTACTAGTATGAAAAATAAAAGGAACCCTGTTCAGAAAAATCTGAAAAAATAAAAAGACAGAAAATTACCTAAATGTTTATTAAAATAATTGCCAAAGTACCCAGTTCAGGGAATTTAAAAAAAAACTAGAACTCAAAGCTATTCAGAAAAAAGTGCTCATTGAAATATTTGATAAAGTACCATATTCAGAAAAAAAAAAAAAAATCAAAAAACACCCAAAAATTACAAATTCAAAGCACTCGTACTGTACCTTCTCCACAACATTTCAGATGGAAATATTGTACTTTTCCTTCCACTTTATGTGATAAAAGATGTTCTCAAGTTTTTAGCCACAAACAGTTAGCGAGTTAATTTTGTTGTCACGTTAGTTTGAACTCCAACTCAGACCTGATTCATAACTTATTTTAGTTTATGTTTTGACTCTCAGCTGAATGAACGCATGTTCGCCTGCGGAAGTCGAATTTTTGGTTCGCCATCAGTTAGCCTGTTAGGGACATCTAAGCCGACATATTTACAGGGGAGAAAAGTAAAAAAAAAAAGTGCATAAACTGATACTATATTTATGGATTATGGAAGTTTCAATGACCTGAGGAGGACTTTAATTTCTTAAATTAAACACAGGTTACTCTTCTTTTAAAAAAGATCTCTTCTGGCTAAAATATATGATTAAATTTCAATGAAATAAGAGGATTTGGTGTACTGGGGGAATTAAAACAACCATATAGGAAGATAGAATTTATCATGAATATATTTGAACATAAACACACTGTACTTCACCTGAGTTGTGATAGTTGTGTACTTTTTTATAGCCTGTTCAGTATTTATTTCAACATATACCAGGTCAGACAGTGTTAACGCTTGGATTAACTCCAAAAATCCTAATTTGACTGGAAAGTCTGAATCCTTATTGGCTTTTTTTTCACCTTAAAGTCTTCTTCAGTTTATATTTCTCATTAAAGAGCTCATGAGACGAGATTTAAAGATCCAGAGAAGGTTTGTATGTGGATCCTGAGTTCAAATTGTTTATTTAGGTGTTATTGTACTGTTTTTTTTTCTTATTTTACAGCATTTTTGTTGTCTTACCTCATTTTTCTCGTATAAAGCACTTTTTAACATAAACTTTTATTATTTAACAGAACTTTACTCAAAAATCAGAACGTTTTATTGTACTTTAGATGACATCTAAACCCACAAAGAGGCCACAATCCTTCATTTTTGTCCACTAAAGGTTTCAGTCAGAAGCTCCAGATATGAGCAGGTGCAGACACACCTGGTTACTGGCCTAACTGATAGTGGGTCAGATAGGATCAGCTGTAAAACAGATAAAGTGAAATACTGCCGCTTTGTCCCACACAGGAGACGGGGTAAAGTCCTGCTCTGTGGACTGTGAACCCAAAGATCCACTGAGCATCTGATGGAGGACGGTTCACGCTGTCGGCCCGGTGAGTTTCTGCTCTAAATACAACATATTTTGGGGTTTTTTGAAGACAAATGAAAGTGTCCATCAATAGAGCCCTTCGCCGACCTCATTCACTTTCAGTAGAAGTCTAAAAATGGAAGCGACTTCGCCGGCTCCTGAAGGATTAGCGTCCATTTATAGATCTCTATTTTTGCAGCACAGATTGATTTTTTCTATTTTAGTTCTCTTTTTGCGCCGTTGTTGTCAGCTGAGACAGATCTGGGACTCGGGGACAGATGCAGGAAGACGACATTGTAGTGTCACAGACGGTGGAAGTTGTCACCGAGACAAACTGATGAGCTTTTGAAGATAAAGTGCAACAAAGTGTTCAGTCTTTAAAAAAAATCTTCCAGAAACTAATTTAGATACGAGTTTATAAACTCAGCGACTCTCATATTTGTAACATGTTTTTTCCTCTGAACAGCTGATGTTATGTAACAGCTGAGATTTGCTTTTCATGCATTTTTGCCTTTGAGGAAATAATGACTTTCTCATTAATTCAGTTTTTAATCAGACTCATGATTAGACTGAATTTTGTTTCACTTTATTCCAGTCTCATGTTTAGGGCCTCATTTAGTTTTGTTTACTGTAATTTATTAGTAGAAAGAAGTGACGAATCAAAGAAATATGTTGATTTAAGAGTTTTTTGTTATTTCTGTGACATCTTATTCACACTTCAGCTTTTCTGGTGGATATTTTTCTGTTTTTCATGGACGTTTTCTGTCTGCTCTCACTGTTGCTTTCAAAGCGATGTTTGGAAATCAGTGACATCGTGTTTGTCTCATATCGAAGTAATCCTGATAACGAGTTTACAACTACTAAATAGCGCCCACATCAACTTTGAAGTCATAATTACAAACAAGGAAGTCGATATTTATGTTCAGTATTCAGTCAGTAGGAAATAGGTAGCTCGTGCAAACTGCAAGAAATTGGTTAAAGGGGACAAAAAATGTCAAAAAAGAAAAGATAAACAGAGAGAGAAATAAACTTTTTTTTAAATTTGTCAATAAAATTAAATTAAATAGGGAAACTTTCCAATTTTTTTGGACTTATTTACAGGACATTTCCTGGTTTGTATTTCTTTTTCTTTTCTTTTTAAAATAATTTTAAGGTAAATTTCTTGTAACTTTTTTTAAACTAATTCTTGTATAATTTCTTGTTAAGTTGCTCTTTGCCTTTTTCCATATTTTTGGAAAAATCAAGCCAATTTTACGCAGGTGTCGATGGGTTAATATGTTCTGTGTGAAATCACTTTTTTTTAATTTTTTTTAATTTATTTTGGCTATTTTTTCTGGGGTCCATACACATACAGTCATACACACCTATACAAAATCCATAAGACATAAACAAATTTGGCAATACGCAAAATTAAAAATCAATCACAATTCCTGAAAAAAATCATAGTTGACCTAATTCTTTGATCAATACATGATTTTTTTTTAATTCTAAAGGAATATAAATCCCTTTCTGACTGACCTTGATTCATTTATTTTTCCATCCTGTGCTTTTACATTTATTCCCAGGAAATATTTTTTATTATATTTTTTTAATTTTTAAATCCAACGGGTTTTCTGTTTTCACCCAGGTTAACCCTCTGAAACCTGAATTTAGAAAATTACTCAAAGCAACAACTTAATAATAACTCCATTTAATGGCAGATTGCAATTGTTGCTTTTGTGGTTGTGTAGAAACACTACCTGCTTTACTGGAGGCATTGTTGCATCTTCAGGTCTCACTCCAGAAGTCTGTCAAAATTAAAAGTAACATCACCAGCGTCACGTTTTCATGGTGGGGGGGTGCACTTGCTCTAAATATCGAGGGGGGACGTCTTCATGTCCATCAGTCATCTGTTGTATCGTCCCTTTGTCGGTTATTTGCAGTGTAAAATGAGCAGTAAATAACATGCTCTGTTGGCTGTGTTTTCAGTACATTAGTGTGGATCTCCGCTCTCCCGCTGTGGACTCTGAGGCGTTTCCGATCACAGACCGTAGATCTGCTGCAGCCATGACGCCTCCAGCGGCCGCTCGAACCTCCTCGTGGACTCTCTCTGTGATGCTGCTGATGGTGGTGACATCACTTCCCGTGTCAGCCGTGGAACCGGAGACGTGTTTCTCCAGACAACACCAGAGCGCCGTCGTGAACGTCAGACAGGCGTTAAACAGGTCGACGACGGCCATGGACGCCCGGGTGGTCCGGTCAGAGAGGGACTGTGTCCTCGCCTGCTGCTCGGAGGAAGTCAAACCAGGTGAGACAGAAACAGACCTCCGGGGTCCCGACAAGTTTAGGTTCAGGTGAGCAGTTTTATGTAGGATAGTTATTCAACTTACGGTCCACAGGCCAAATCTGGCCCCTGACAGGGTGCCGGGTGGCCCCAAAAAAATGATTCACACTGGGATTTTTTTTTTGTACTTTTAGTCTCCATAAGGTGTCAAAAGTGCATAAAACAGCATCAAAATGGAGCTTGTTGATCAAAAAAGGTGCCTGTGGAGGATCCCCCACGCCCCCCAGCAGAGGTCCTAGTTAAGACCCTGATGTCCTAAAATCCGAGAAATGTTCTAAAATCCTAGAAAAGTCCTAATATCTGAGAACGTCCCAAAATCAGAGAAATGTCCCCAAATCCCAGAATTGTCCTAAAGTCCTTTAAATTACCAAAAATCCAAGAGACGTCCTGAAATCCAAGAATCGTTCTTAAATCCAAGAAATGTCTTCAAATCCAATAAATGTCCTCTATTCCTAAAAATGTCCTAAAATGTCCTGAAACCCTAAAAACCTCCCAAGTTCTTTAAAAAGTGGCCTCCAAGCAAAGCGTTTTTGATATCCCTGATCTTCTTTCTATTGATACACACCCATCAGCTGTGACGGTGCCCAGAAGGAAGCGTGCATCTACTCATGAATGATGTGCAATTTGTCTGCACTTTTTGTGTTGTCAAAATTTCAATAAAAGTATTGTCTAAAAAAAGATTGATAAATAATGTAGTTTTGACTTTGGGGTGAACTGCCCCTTTAAATTCCTGCAGCACATTAAATTCGACCATCAGTGAGCAGAAGCATAAATTTACATTTTAAACTTCACAGTAAAATAAAGCTAATAAATAAATGATTACAAGAGACACTGCAAGTTTCTCCGACTTTATTCGTCATTTAGCTAAACGATGCATAAAAAATACTCAAATATTCACGATGATAAATGGTCTCAGACATCCAGTGCGTCCCTGTGGGAGACGATTTTAGGATCCAGTCTAGACGGCTGCCTTTGAAAACCCCCCAGTGGATCAAAGTGAGAGTCAGTGACTTTTTTTTTTATAGCGTCTCAGACGTGAGAGCTTTACTTAGAAATCTGCTTTTATTTCTAAAAAACACTGCACAGGTATTTTGATCTCACCAGTTCAAACTTGATCAGGTTTTAAAATTAGACAAATGTCGGACTGAAAAACAAATCGAAGAAGCAGGATTGTGTTACTGCTGAGCTAAAACAGACCCGACGTCACATAGTCATACATGATTAGAGAGTATTTCACTTTTTACTCCACTACATTTATTTGTGTGTGTGTGTGTGTATATATATGTATATATATATATATATATATATATATATATATATATATATATATATAGATAGATAGATAGATTTATATATATATATTTTTTTAAGTAAAGTAATTAGCACATATTATAATTTACGAGGAAATATGTACGCGTCTTTGCAGTTACTTTGTGTCTCTTTGTGGTAATTTTATGTCCTCTTGTGGTTTTTTTTTGTCTCTTTGTGGCCATCTTGTGTCTTTTATAGTCATTTTTGTGTCTTTGTACTCACTTTATGTCTTTTTGTTGTAATTTTGTGTCTCTTTGTCATAATTTTTTATCTCTTTTCAGTCATTTTGTGCCTCTTTGTGGTCATTTAGTTGTTGAGTAAAACTCCCTGACCTAATCTGGCTCCTGACCTAAATATGCATTAACCCTATCGACTAAACGGACAAAGCAAAACAAAACAGGGAAAAATGTTTTTTTACCCGAACCAAGAAACAAACGAGCTCAACCTCAGTTTCTTCAAATCTGATCGACTAAAGGAAAAATGCTCAGTTTTGATAAACATCACACAAAACTCGTGTGGACTCCCGTCCATCTTTTATCCTTCATCAGCTGAGACTCGAACAAAGAATAAAGATTCTGTGGTCTGACGGCTGTTTTCGTATTTCTGAAGGAGCCAAGTGCAACATGGCCGTGTTCAAGGGCAACAAACACGCCGGTGACGATAACTGCTTCCTGTTCCACTGTCAGACGGAGCAGGACTGTCCGTTAATGAAAGCTCCCGAAGGCATCAACACCTACGACATCTACAAAGGTAACTCCATCTGCTCTCCATTAAACTGATTTAAATCTGATTATCTTCTTCTCTCAGCAGAACGTTCTGTTATTTTAGGGGTCAGGTCACCGAGCAGATGGCGTCAGTTTGATTCTGTGACGTGTTACCGCTTCTTCTACTAGTAGAGTAGAGTATATGTAGTGTATATGGTATAGTTTTACTTTAGTATAGTACAGTTTTAGTATAGTATAGTATAGTTTTAGTATAGTATAGTGTGTGTGTGTGTGTGTGTGTGTGTGTGTATAGAATATTTTTAGTATAGCATAGTATAGTTTATATTGTGTATATTGAGTAGTTATAGTATAGTGTAGCATAGAATAGTTTGTATTGTGTATATAGTATAGTTTTAGTATAGTGTAGTATAGAATAGTTTGTATTGTGTATATAGTATAGTTTTAGTATAGTGTAGCATGAAATAGTGTATATAGTATAGTTTTAGTACAGCATAGTATAGTTTATATTGTGTATATAGTATAGTATAGCATAGAATAGTGTATATAGTATAGTTTGAGTATGGCATAGTATAGTTTGTATTGTGTATATAGTATAGTTTTAGTATAGCATAGTATAGTTTATATTGTGTATATAGTATAGTTTTAGTATAGTATAGCATAGAATAGTGTATATAGTATAGTTTGAGTATGGCATAGTATAGTTTGTATTGTGTATATAGTGTAGTTTTAGTATGGTGTAGCATAGTGTAGTGTGTATAGTGTATATAGGATAGCATCGCAGTATATAGTCGTATTAGTATAGCATAGCATAGCATAGCATAGCATAGTATAGTATAGTATAGTATAGTATATGGTATATAGTGTATAGTATAGTAATAGCGATGGCGTGCTTGCTGTGGACAGCCCTTTAAAGTTGCCAATATTGTCTGTCTTACCCACCTAATTTTCTTGCATATACACGCAGAATAAGGGTTCCAAAAGGGTTCTTTTCAGAACCATTTTCCTCTGAAGAACCTTTGTTTTGTTTTGTTTTTGTTTTTTTCTGAAGAAAATGTTCTTTAAGGGTTCTTCGTAAAACTAAGGGTTCCTTTAAGAATCCATTTTGGAAGAAAGAGTTCTTCAAGGATTGTTTCAAGCTTGAGTGTTAAAAGATTTTCTTTTCTTCTCAGGACTGATTCATCCAACCACTGTGAGGCCTGTTACCACAACGACGACCACCACCACCACAGAACAAACCACCACCACAGAACAAACCACCACCACAGAACAAACCACCACCACAGAGCAAACCACCACCACACCGGCCCCGACTACAACGACGACGACCACAGAAGCGACCACCACTACAACCACCACAGAGAGTACAACAACGCCACCAACAACAACAACCACGACCTCTGAGCCAACAACAACAACAATAACAACAACCACAACAACACCTCCACCCATCATCATCATCGCCACGATGCCTCCGGTAACTCCAGCACCCACAACAACAACAACAACAACAACAACAACAACAACAACAACCACAACAACAACAACAACACCTTCTACCACAACCACCACCGTCACCACAGTGAAAAAGCCAAACAAAACCAGTAAAAAGCTAAATAAAACAACCAAGAAAGTAAAACCTCATCCTGTCAGCACCACCACATCCGCCCCGCCGACACACAGCTCCACCGCCTCACTTCCTGTCGTAACCGCCAGCGGAGAGGCTGCACCAAGAACTACTGACAAACCACAGCCCAACACTGAAACTACCACTACTACAACGACCACAAATCCCACTACTACTACTACTACTACTACTACTCCTCTTCCACCTACTACTTCTACTACTACTACTACCACTACTACTACTACCACTACTACGACTCCTCCTCCTCCTCCTCCTCCTCCCACTACTACCACCACAACCACTACTACTACTTCACCTACTACTACTACTCCACTTCCTACCACTACGACCACGACGACCACCACTGCACCGTCCACCACCACCACGACTCAACCCCCGAGTCTGATCATCGTCCCCAAAGGCGCCGTCCAGTCCGACCACGCCCTCCAGAACTCCAGCTTCAACCGGGGGAAGGCGGCGGTGGCGGCGCGAGGAGCGGTGAAAAGCGGCGTGGTGGCGTTCATGGTGCTTGGGCTCGCTGTGCTCACGCTGGCGTTGGCCGTCGGCGGCCGCAAGGCGATGGAGTCCTTCGACAGACGCCATTACACGAGACTGGAGCTGAACGACCTGCACTACGAGGTGTGAGGGCGCACAGAACGCCTCGCTGGCTTTTTGTGACGGGAGCTCAGACGGACTACTTCAAAGATTGTTATCTGATAATAAGTTCAAAACAGCACAAAGTCACACAGAAACAGAAAGTCTGCTTCACTAAAGAGGCGTTTTAGCACGAGGAGAATACTCAATCCTGATTGGCCGGAGGGAGTGCGTTATTTTTAAATAACCACACAGATCTGGCATAGTTTATTTACATTCATAGTTATGTTTATTGCCCTGAAATCTGAGTAAACTTTAATTTGTGGAAGGTGGCCGTGGTATAAGAAGGATAATCAGACGTGCAGTTATGAAAAATAATGCACCTTGTGAACCCCTAGAATCTATATTTTGCATTTTTTCTTAATAAGAGTTGGTGATATAGATAAAATCCTATATCACAACTAAAATAAACTATTTTTAAAAAACACTGGATAATGTAAAATATGCATCATCTCAAAGTTAAAAGCTGCCTTTGTTAAAGATGCACGATATTGATTTGCCTCAGAATATTGTCATTTTATTATATTCGTCCTCACAAATCAGACTTTTTCTAAACTCTGTAAGTCCATGGCTGCTGCCTCCAAGACAACAGAAATATTTGCTCAGTTTCCTGTTACAACATGAAAAGTTTTGGGGTTTTTTACATTAGCGCTACTACATCACAACAAGATATTTTTCATGTTATTGTGACATTTTCCTATTAATACCAAGTTTTCTTTATCTCAAAGTATCTCCTTTAAAAAGAAACTTTCATGATGTTAAAACAAGATCCAAAGGACAGAAAATAATGAATAAGAGGCTTCTTTTTTTAGTTTTGATTGTGTTATAATGACTGATATAACAAGAAAAAAATTATAAATGATAATGATAAACCTTTCTAGCAAACACATATTAACTCTTTGAAACCTGAAGTGTCGTCACTTTTCTTGTGCTGCTTTCACAAGTATTTAAACAATTATTTAAACTTGAGAAAAAAAATTAAAGCTATGGACAACACAAATGGGAAAAAAGTGGACGAACTCTATAATTATTTTAAAAAAAAAATTTAAAAATTATGTTACAGAATTATCATTATTTTAAAGCACTTTTCCCAGGACATTTGTTGTTGTTGTTTGTTTTTAACTTTTTTTTCTGATTTTCAATTTTCTTTTTCGAAGAATTTTTAGGTAATTTCCTAAAGACCTGGCCAAGACAGCAGAAAAAGAAAAAGCTACAAACAACCATTTTCTTTCTTTCTTTCTTTTTTTTTTTTTTTTAAAACTTTTTTCAATTAATTTACAGGTAATTTTATCAAACAACATTAACCAAAATAAAAACATAAAAGATATACAGTAACATGTAGAAAATGTCATAAAAATGTCATAATAACATGAAAATATCTTATTATAACAAGAGGACGATCCCCGCAAGACAAAAAAAACTTTTCATGTTATAATAAAAAAAAATCTTTTTTTCAGACACATTCAGATTTTATTTTATTTATCCTTTTTAACCTCCTGATAAGTCGATAAAGTTCTTGTCGTCTGTCGAGAAACTTCAGCTGGTGATCGAATACAAAGAACAAACAGCAATATTTTTATTCCCTGAATCTCAGGAAGCCTCTGAAGTCGATGTGGAGAGACTCCGGACTGAACGAGCGGACACAGATTTGTACATTGGGCCCTCTGGTTTCGAGGCCTTTCTTCTTCGCCATGGGGTCCGTCGGGCCCTTTGTGTATAACACCTGCATGTCTTTTTACTGCCACATGCTTCAGCCATACGAGCCTGTGACTGCTTCTTAACGTCGGACTCACTCTCTCACTGTGTTGTTTTTGTATCCTGTCCACATTTTTTCTCTCGTTTCACACGTGGATAAAGATTTCAAAACGATGGATGCAATTCTTTGGAAATCGATGCACTATTGTATCCTGCGTTTTTTGATAAATATGATATGCTTCTTTTTGGGATATTAGATTGTTTTTCATAAGTAAGAGTACACTGGCCGCGCACTATTTTCCTATAATAATAATAATAATAATGATAATAAGTACATTTGTATTTGGCGTGTGAGCGGGGAGCTGCTGCAGCGTGGGACCACCAGCAGGTGGCAGCAGCAGCCTGATGAACCTCCTGCTCACACGGAGCTGAAGAAGCTGCACTGTTGGCTTGTTTTCACTTCTATTGCTTTGATTTCTACAGCGTCTAATTAATTAATTACATCGATGGTGATAGTTTGGTCGTGTTTTGTGAAGTGATGCTTTTGCATAAGTTTGGAATTTGATGTTTTGTTCTTGTAAGGATTAAAAAAAATGTGATTTTTGAAGGCGTCGTTGTTTTACTGGTTCTGTCTCCGCAGCAGGTGATAAAACCCCTGAATCATATACAGGGCTTCAGTGTATCCTTAAAAAGTCTTAAAATGTATCATATTCAATCAAAAAATATGTTTTTAATTGGTTTTAACTAGGGTTGCAAATTGTATGCTCTTTTCTTAATCGATTAATCATTAAAATTAAACAATGATTAATCATTATTTGAAAAAACAAAAAAAAATGTAGCTTATTTCAAACAAAACCAAATATTTTTTTTCCTCAATCAAAGCTCGCAGCAACACGTTGCATATATTTTAAAGACATTTCATAGCCTGTCGATAAATCGGTTAAATTTCACGTTTGATTAAAAAATGAACGCCCGGTTAATTGATCATCTGTTGTTATCAACCCTAGTATTAAGTGAAGGTAACCTGTTGACTTTTGCTGGCAGTATGTATATTTCTGCGATGTAATATCTTCTGTCTTGTAAAAAATACAACTTTATTCTTTTTATTTTGATGTTATTCTTGTAATATAAAGAGTTTAGATTCATAAAACTCTGATTTTTTTCTTGTAAAACTACAACTTAATTCTTGTAACATTAAGACTTTTTTTCACATAATAGTATGACTTAATTCTTGAAATTCAAACTTTATTCTCATAACATCAAGACTTTATTCTCGAAATCGAGCTTTCTTTTCTTTTACATGGCTCCAATTCTACATTTCACACTGACTGTTTCTCTGAACTTTAAACATTTCTCTGAACGTTTGTTTAAATTTGGCTCTTTTTATCTGGTCTGCATATAGTGCAGAAACATGCAGGCCGCGGGGCGTTTTCTGTGTTGTAACACTTTATTCTCGTAAAATTGAGGGGTTTTTTTCTCGTAAAATTATGATTTTATTCTTGTAGTAATATCATTTTATTCTCATGAAAATACGACATTTTTCTTGTGAAATCAGGACTTAATTCTCATAATATAATGACTTTTTTTCATAACATGAGTTTATTTTTGGAATTGCATCTTTATTCTTGTAATATAATGACTTTATTCTCATAAAATTACATTATTTGTAAAATATTATGACTTTTTTTCTCATAAAATTATCACTTTTTTTCTTGTGAGAGTGCACCTTAATTCTTGTAATATTATGCGTTTATTCTCATTAAATTCTGACTTTTTTCTTGTAAAACTACGACTTAATTCTCCAAATATTAAGACTTTTTTCTCATAATATTACAATTTTTTTCTATGACGACTTCATTCTCACAGTCAAATCTTTATTCTCGGAATATTATGACTTTATTCTCAAAATATAACTTTTTTTTCTTTAACATGGCCCTAATACTCGTGCACTTCACACTGACTGTTTCTCTGGGATTATCTCAAAATCATTTATTAGTTTGTTTAAATTTGGCTCTTTTTGTCTTCCATAAACTTCATCAGTTTGGAGCAGAAGGTGAAGTTTGACTTTTGGTTGCAGCCAGATTTCTATATTTTTCACACTTCCTTGTCAATAAATTGGACGAAAATAGTACTTTTTTCCAGTTTAAGTGTTTTCGGTGGATCTCTGTACGTGTGAGCTGCTGTTGTGGGTGCAAACTGTGGCTCTGTGATAAACTAGTCCCGCAGGAATGTGCGTGTCTGCAGCTGGACTCGGGTTTGTTGTGCAGCTCCGGTCCTGCAGGATCCGGGATGGTGCAGAAACGTGCAGGCGGTGAGGCGTTTTCTGTGTGGTAACCTTATCTTTGGCTCCGAAGCATGAAATCAGAACAACAATAGAAGGCTGTGGAGCCGAGGAGCGAGGTGGAGGTGGAGGAGGTGGAGGTGGAGGAGGCGGGGAGAGGAGGAGGAGGAGGAGGGAGCAGCTTCCTCACAGCGGAAGGAGACGACGGATCTCCTGCAGGACAATGTGAGACACAGAGAGTTGATCCAACGCAGTTAGCACGCAGCCAGGATGGAAGTTGGGATAATTTAACGCATTTTTGGACCTCGATCGCAACCTGTTGGGAATCCGCGTGTTTTTAAAACCCCCGAGGAAGCGGCCGCAGCGATGGGAGCACCGCGCTGAGGAGGGAGCGGGCGGCAGGGCCGAGAAACGGGAGAAAGATGGGTGTCGTGCTGCGGAGCCTGTTGTTGTGTAGTTTTTGTTTTCTCATACGAGGTGAGTTCACGCACAAATCCTCATTTTCGCGTCTTTTTCTCGTTCGTGTGTGCTCCGTAGATGTGTAAAAGTGTTGTAAACAGTGAGCAGCAGCGGGTTTAACGGGGGATTTTGGGAGCAGTGTCCGGGGCCCTCTCCCTCTCCGGGGTCTGGTTTCTCCCGAGCGGAGCTAACGTTAGCCTGCCTGCTATGCGTGCTGATCTGCCGCTGGAGCAGAGGATAATGAAACCACAAATAGCCTCTGTTAGCCAAATTAGCTGGAAAAATATCCCACAGCTCTGCCCGCAGCCTCTTTACCCCACATTTTCCCAGCTTATTTGTGTTTTTAACCCAGTTTTTATCAGTTTGTTAGCATGCTAACTTTGATTTAGTAACTTAGATTAACATTAGATAGCAGTTAGCACAACAAATGCTATATGAGCAGCTAGCTCCCTTCTAGCTCACTGTAGTTAAATAACACTAATATTAAAGGTAATAAATTGAAAATTAATATTTAAACAATATATGTAATTAACTACATTAGTGTGTTTAAAAACAGGAGCAGTTTATGTCGTTGTTGTGGTGTTATGCTAACAAGCTAACAGTAACAGGAGTCATTAATGTACAGAAGTGATAAAATTCAAACTGACCAACAAGCACTGTCTAATTCACAGTAAAAAATAAATTCATTCACTCTCAGGATTGTTTTTGTATTTTCAGTATAAATAAGTTGGCAAATTGCATTAAACATCATCAAAAAAGAGCTTGTTTATCCACCAAAGAAAGTGCCATGTCCTAAATCCTATAAATGTCCATAAAATCCTAATAAGATCCTGAAATCTGTCCTGAAATAAAAGAAAAAAAACCCGACAGATGTCCAAAATCCTAGGGATGTGCTAAAAGTCATAGAAATGTCTGGAATTTCTGGAAATTCTATAAATGTCCTGAAATCTTATAAACATGCTAAAATCCTAGAAATATCCTATAAGCCCAGAAATGTGCTAAAATCCATGAAAAGTTCTGATACCCTAGAAATGGCCTTAAATACAGGTAATGCCCTCAAGTCCTAGAAATGGCCTTAAATACAGGTAATGCACTTAAGTCCTAGAAATGTCCTTAAATGCAGTTAATGTCTTGAAATCCTAAAAACGTCTTAAATTCCTAGAAATGTCCAAAAATCCTAGAAACGTCCTACAAATACCAGGAATGTGCTAAAATCCAAGAAATGTCTGCAATTACAAGAAGTGCCCTTAAATCCTAGAAATGTCCCAAAATTATCCGGTTCACATTTAGAAAAGAAATGTCCTAAAATCAGAAAAATGTCCTAAAATCTTAAAAATGACCTAAACTTCTCTGAATGGCCAAAGATGTTAGAAATGTCGAGAAATCCAAGAAACATCTTAAAACCGAGAAATGTGTATATATATATATGTAGTCCTAGAAATGTCCTAAAATCGTAGAGGTGTCCTATAATCGTAGTTACATACTAAAAGCCAATGAACGTCCTAATGTCTTCTTGAAATCCAGAAACTATCGAAATCCTGTAAATACCCCAAAATTTTGGAAATGTCCTAAAATCCCAGAAATATCCTAAAATTTAGTAACTTAGATTAACGTTAGATGGCAGTTTGCATAACAAATGCTCTGTGAGCAGCTAGCTCCCCTCTGACCCGCTGTAGTTAAATAAATCCATCACAGTAGTTAATAAACAGCATTAATGCTCATTGTTTTTGTTTTAAATCTGAACTAAATATATTTATTTGTGTGAAACTGAAGCAGTTTATGCTTTCTTGTTTTTGTGTTATTGCCGACGAGCTAACTAGGGTCATTTCTGCATAATGACATTTTTATTATCATATCAAAACGTAACCCTTTGACACTGGAGCAAATCTGCTTGATTTATGTCACAAACATGGAAAAAGGTAATGAGCAGCTCAACAAGAAATGACCCACAAATAAGCAACAAATTAGTAAAAAGTGGAAAAGTATCAAAAAAGTAAAGTCAAAATCAATTCAGATTACATAAAAGTTACCTAAAAAAGGGCAAAAATTAGAAGAAGAAAAAGTTAATAGATTATATATTCTTGAACTCAAGTATAATATAGAATTTTATTATCATAAATACAGTTTCTGGACATCTATCCTTTAAAAGAATTCACTATTTCTGTGTCTTATTTTGTCCAACCAACTGCCCAAAACCCAAATGTTTTCCCCTTTCTAAGATTACGATCAGATTTAGAAATATAGAAGAAGTGAAAATCATTAAAAATCATTATTCGTCATCATTAAAATCATTGGGTCACAGTCATAATGTTTTTATTTTATTTAAGTATAACTCAATTATTAACACTAAATCTGAGAAAATCAAAAACAGTGGAAGAAATATTTAATATGAATATGAAGAATATCAACAGTGTTTATAAATAATAAATAAGGACCTATAATCAATGGTGTGGTGGTTTTACATGCTAATAAATAATGGTATTTTTCTCTATTACATAAAATATACATAAAAAGCCGAAACATCGATTGATTGAAAGAAAAAAAAATTGTAGTAAAGAGTGAATGTTATGCAGCTCCGGTCTGTCGTATGTTGGGACAACTGGGAGAAGAACAGGCAACTATTTAATCTTTAAATATTAAGATCTCTTCTTGACCAGAACAAATCCTGTGATTAATCTGTCCCTTCAGATTTAAAAAAAAAAGGGCCAGAAAATGTGAAATTTAGAGGAAATATGAAAGCTGCTGAGCTGTTGTGTCTTTGATGTTGACTTTTCCTTTGACCTCACGGATTAATAGTTTATTTTCCAACCAAATATGTGAAAAATGTTCTGCTCTCGGTCTCTCCAGTGTGATGATATTCAGTTTTTCTCTGTCTTATATCACTGTAAACTAAACATCTTTGTGTTTTTGAGAAAACAAGACGTTCATATAAGTTCATTTGGAGCTTTCTTCTCACTTTATTGTCATTTTATAGTCATTTTATCCATTGTTTAGTGGATAAAATGGCTAAACAAATGTTTCTTGACTAATCCAGCGACTGAAATAATAGACAGTATAATAAAAATACTCTAGATCACAGTGATGCCAAAAATATGTCACAAAAAAAGTGAAAAATCTCTCTTCATGTGAAAAAAATGATAATTTAAAATGCTCTGTTTTATCCAACCAACAGTCTGAACCCCCAAAATGTTCACTTACTGAGCTATAAAGAGAGGAAAACAGAAAAAATGAGACTCTGCAAAAGTGTCTGCTGTGTAATTAATCATAAAATAACATTGAGATTAGACAGGAAGAGTATTGTTTTTTATTAGATTTGTCAGTCGGCAGGTCGGCTCCTTTCACGTTGGTTGCTAGGTGTGCTTAACTGTTTTAGTTGGGTGCATAGCACATGATTTAGGTGCACCTAAACCTGTTTTTACTTTGTCTCACGGTCCCAAAATAATACATTTAGGGTGAGAGAGAGACCACGTTTGATCATGAAGCCCAGAGTTACTCTACCTCTAATTCCTCTATGGTTTATGAGTGAAGTGTATAAACCTGTGATACATTATTTATGGCCCAAGGGCCAAATCTGGCCCCTGATAGGGCGCCGCATGGCCCTTCAATCACTTTCTAATTCACAGTAAAAATAAAGTGATTCACACTTTAACTTTTGTACTTTTAATTTACACAAGGTGCATAAAACAGCATCAAAATAGAGCTTGTTTGTCAAAGAAAAAGTGCCACTGGAGGATCCCCCACACACCCTGACGGAGGACCTAGCTAGGCCCCTAATGTCCTAAAATCCTAGAAATGTTCCAAAATCCCAGAAACATCCTAAAATTGCAGAAATGTCCCTAAAATCTGAGAAATGTCCTAAAATCCGAGAAACATCCCGCTTTCCTAGAAACGTCCTTAAGTCCTGGAAATGTCTTAAAATCCTAGAAACATCCTGAATTCAAAGAAACAATTAAAAATCCTATAAATGTCCTAAAAGCCGAGAAATGCCGTAGAATCTGAGAAACGCCGTAAAATCCGAGAAACGTCTTAAAATCTGAGAAATGTCCTAAAATTCCAGAAATGTCTTTAAATCCGAGAAACGTCCTTAAATCCAAGAAACGTCCTTAAATCTTAGCAACGTCCTTAAATCCGACAAACATCCCAAAATCTGAGAAACGTCCCGAGGTGCAAACATGTACTAAAATCCTTGAAACATGTATGGGGCCCCTGGCCTTCTGTCATTTTTGCAGAAGTGGCCCCTAAACAGAGCAGGTTTATTATCTCTGGTCTAAACTGTTAGGATGGTGAGACAGAGGGGGGCGGAGCGGTGTCCTCGGTCAGAGACGTCAGGTCTGGACGCAGCCTTTCAGGGCCGGGGACAGGTGTAACGGGCACCGCCGCTTTTTTTATGGACAGAAAAACAATCAATATGTCAGCTCATTTTGAATTACCGGTACGTTAAGGTTGTAATTTTGCAGGAGGCGGAGTTCAGGGTGCGGTTTCACACATACACACATGCTTTATTTAATTGAACATGCGTGGGAATAAAAGTTACTCACATAAACACACAGAGCTAAATGTCAGGCGCACTCGTAAAAATTGGCTTCTCCAGCCTCTCCACTGTATAATTGAATATTTTGGGGTTTGTATGGTGCGCGGGGCGTCATCTTTGACATTTTTTACACCAAACAAACGATTAATTGATGCAGCGTTCAGCAGATCAGTAGATAATAAATGCTCCAACAGTCTCGTGTGTAGAAGTGTCCTTACGTGTCCTCCAGCCTCTGCTCGGGCTGTAAGCAGTCTGGAAGGATCCGCGTCCTCCTGCGTTCGGAGATTTTGATGCTGTGGTTTGGTAAATATTTGGAGAAGGAAGTTCTCCCCCTGAGTGAAGTGAAAACTGGCTGGCAGCTCTCGGTGGCGTGCAGCGCTGAAGGTGTCAGGTCGTGGGTTCGGCCGAGAGCCAAGACCGAGCGGAGAGGAAGCTCAGAGTCCTCGCCTCCTCCTCAACTTGTCACTTTAGCAGACCAACCACAGACTCTGTTTTCCTAAAATTTATCCAGGATGTTGAGTTTTTTTTCACTAAACAGCCCAAATGTATATCCGATGATTAATCTGCTACTTACCATCTAACACCGTAGCAAAATGGCCTGATTCTTTAAAATAAAGTGTGAAGAAAACAACGAACTTAACAAGAAATTGACAACAAAAAAAGCAAAAGTTACAAAAACTTACCCGAAAATAAGCAACAAAAAAGGAAAGAAAATACAATTTTAAAAACAAAACAAAGGGAAAAAACAAGCAAACGACCCATATTGTTCACAGTGTAAATTATGTGTTTTTGTTTTTGTGTGTTTCACAGTTTAAATTGTGGATTATTTCTGTAATTTTCTTATATTTCACAGTATAAATTGTGCATTATTTATTTTTGTAATTTTTATAGTTTGAATGTGTATTAAGTGTGTATTTTTTATCTACTTTTGTCTTTTTTACAATTTAAATTGTGTTTTTTTCACACTTTCAGTGGCCTATTTTTGTTTATTTTTTATAGTTTAAATGTATTTTTAATGAAGTATTTTTTGCTGTTAAAGGGTCTAGATTTGTGTATTTTCATCATTTTACTGCGTGACTGGTGTATTTCTCACTGTTGAAATGTATGTTTTAATGTATTTTTTTGTGTCTTCCAGGCGTGCCGCTGCTGCTGTATGCGAATCGGCGAGACCTTCGGCTTGTGGATGCGGCACACGAAAAGACCAACGCCACGGTAGTGGTGGGGGGGCTGGAGGACGCCGCTGCCGTGGACTACGTCTACTCCAAGGGCCTCATTTACTGGAGCGATGTAAGCGAAGAGGCCATCAAACGCACCGTCTTCAACCAGTCGGGGGCCAGCGTGGTCCAGACGGTGGTCCCGGGTCTGGCCTCCCCGGACGGACTGGCGTGTGATTGGTTAGGGAGTAAACTTTACTGGACGGACTCGGAAACCAATCGGATCGAGGTGGCGGAGCTGGACGGGTCCTTGAGGAAAGTTTTGTTTTGGCAGGAGCTGGACCAGCCGAGGGCCATCGCTCTGGATCCAGAACGAGGGTGAGTCTGAGAGTTTGGGTTACAGGTGGTGGGATTCAGGACTCTGGTGATGAGTCAGTGTGAGTTTGATACTTGATTCAAGGTGAAATGGGACCAGCATTTCCAGGTTTTCACCCTCTGAACTGCAATATGAGACCAATGTGGCGATGGAGCTTTTGATGAAGGTCCATGCGTGGCAGTAGTTCAGTAAATGAACCTTTAACACTGAATCATCTGTCGCTGGCTGAATCAGCCGCCTTTTAAGAGCATTTGTGGACATTTAGTGCTTTTATTTTGAAGTGCAGAGACAGAAAACAGCATCAAAGGTTCAGAGATGTTGTGATTTGCATCTAAAGCTCTCAGACACCAAGAAAAACCCTGAATCAGGCTGCACCGAGGGCTGGGCGATGTGGCTTTAAAATAATACCACGATATTTTAACGCTGTGTCACGACACACGATATATATCGCAACATTTTGAAATCTCCTCTGTAAACTAACTTATCTCCTTTATATAATTTAATCTGTATGTCTTTTTAATATACTTTAATATGTCAGAAAGAAGTGGGAGAAACGTTAGTTCAGAAACATGCTGAGAAAAAAGGAAAATAAGAAGAATGAACTATTTCTTGGAAAGCCTTCATATCGGTGTTGAACTTGTTTTCACAGCAAACACCCACATCGTCTGTTTGTGGTTAAAAAAACGTCTCCGCTGGTCAAATGTGTGTGAACGCAGCAGAGAAACTGGATGCAGCCCGAGGCTTTGACTCCTGAACAAGAGCAGGGAGGGGTGTGTTTCTGCTGCTTTGTTTGCTGCTTGTCCTGGATCAGATTGGGTTGCAGGGTGACTGAGCTGCTCCTCCAGCAGGCTGCCGTCCACCGAGCGCTCCTGGAAGCTGAACAACGGCGTCAGTGTTGGAGGTTTTTTCTCTGTTGTGAGGACGAGGAGGAATGTCTTGTACCAGCTCGAGAGACACAGAGAGGAAGACAGAGAGGAAGACAAACACCGAGAACAGACTGTCTCATCAAATGCTAAATAGACTTAATCAATATTAATTACAGCCGGGTTGAATTCTGGTTTTGCCGGTCCGATGTACGAGCTTAAATTAGTGTGAATTTATACAAGACTTAGACTTAGACGACTTTATTGATCCCCGGAGGGAAATTTAGTTGTCACAGCAGCTTGGCACGTAAGACATACAGAGACATACATAGAAAAATAAGAAGAATAATAGAAGATAGAAATAAACATAAATATATAAAAATAGAATAAAGAGTACTGAGGTAGTGCAAATGCAGTGGTAAGGTGCAATCTGATGATGGTAAGGATACACATGAGCATGGTAATGATGACAGCAGAATAAGGGGAATATGTAGAGGTGTACATATAATACTAATAATGGTAATAACATCAGTTTGAAGACATCGCACACATAATAGTAGTGATAGTATTAATAATAGTAATAATAGTAGTAATAATATCCACATAATATCCATACAAACAGGCTGAACCGGCACTTGTCATTAAAAAGTAGCCTGCATCAGCGACCTGCGCCGACGGCGTCACGGTACAGGGAGAATAACACAACCGGTGCTCGTTCAAAACACGCCTGTGCAGAACGGGCCGATAGCTTCGCCTGTGCTTTCCTCGAGAATTACTCAAACAAACAACTTCACAGCGGGGCGGACGATATGGCCCTAAAATAATATCATATTGAGCGTATTTTGTAATCAGAATCAGAATCAGCTGTATTGGTCAAGTATGTTTACACAAACAAGGAGCTGACTCCCGTTAGCTTTGCTCGCAATGTACAGGAGTTAAACATTAGATATAAAAAAATGAAACAGAAAATTGCAGTTTGTGATGATGATACTTCTGATGATAGGACAAAATACTGAAAAAAATGCATATTATTATTTCCAAGAAAGTACAGTTGCAACAAAATAAGTCTCATATATGTCAACATGAACAGTTTTCCTACAAATATTCAGAGAAAACTGAACAAAAATGAGGTCTTTAGTTCAGATTCAACATTTACTCAGATTCAGATTCTGAATAAACTATAAACATTACAACAAAATCAAATCACCCGCAAGTTTCACATCTAAACAGTCGCCAAATGCAAAAAAAGTGTCCTGGAATATGAGACTAATTTTCTGTATATGTAAAATAAATCAACAGGCGATTTCCTTTTCCTGGAAAAATAGAAAATTATTGAGTAGTTTTCTTCAACTTTGACCTTTTTGCCTTCATGCCGTGCCATTTCTCCCCAATTTTTCGCTGTAACTGGTGCCGCTCAGTGCTGACTGTCGTGTGTCATGTTATCATGCACGATCAGATCAAGTATATCACGCGTAACGTGTCCTTTATATCATTCAGAATAGAGTATTTAATGTGTTTTCCTGCCAGATTCGCTCACAGCTCGGGAAAAAACAGAACCGGATAATATGATTTTAATTTTAATTGTCTCTGCAGCACTTCTTATATGTCACACAATAGAAGGAGATTTAATAAGTCAAATTTTTATTCATTTATTTGATATATTGCCCGTTGATCTGCTGGACAACTACAAGTAATATCCGCCAAAAGACAGCACGCGCCGCTTAATGTATGCTCTTATTGTTAAAGTTAACAATGGATTAATTGATTGGTATTTTAAAACATATTTAAAACATGCCTATTTCACACAATACCAACTGTGTTTTTTTCTTCAATCAAATCCCACAGCAACATATTGAATTTAATTTGACAGCAATGCATCGACTGTCGATTAATCCATTCAAGTTTCACATGTACAATTACAATTTTAACAACCAATTACTTTATCATTGATTAATTTTTTATCATTCCTGGTCCACACATTAGAAAAATCACCACATATTCAGTTTTATTTCACAAAATGTATTCAACACGTGGGCTTAAATCACAGTTAAAACAAATTGTAAAATAAAGAGCAATTAATTAAAACTTAGTAAATATATACTCCTGCAACCCAAAAAAGTGACTAAAGATTAGTGACATAAAAATGTCACAAAGCCACAGATCCAATAATATCAAAAACAAGGAGATAAAATAGTAACTGAACAGCAGAAAACAGAGTTTCAAAATAAAAGCCCCGGTGCCAGAAATTCAAAATAATAATAATGTGGGGTTTTTTTTGTTTTTTTTTTTTACAAATTTAACATGTTCTGGAGTCGTTTGCGGTCCAGTCAGATTGGACCCATTTTGAGACCACAACCCACCAGTTGGGAACCACTGGCCTAAACTATAGCAGAGAAATCGCCTCACGATTTGCATCATCTGGTCGGCCGCTATTTACACGACTGATCCAACTATTTGGAACAAATATGGGATGCGGATCGACCGGAGCTCCTCTACTGTACTCGAGTCTGTATTTAAGCCACTCATGTTCCTGTCCTTCATCAGCATGTCTCCTCCTCTCCCTCAGTGCTTCCAGTGTCGGGCTCCAGAGAGGCGTCAGATTAGGATGTAAATCCATTAGGACGCAGATAAAAGAGGCCTGTAATGTATTCATTAGTTTTATTTAAATTTGGGGCTGTCGCTCTCCCTCGCTGTCTTTCTTTCTCCTCTCTCTTGGGTTTCTATTCATGGAAACTCTTCCTCCCTCCTCGGTGTTTGATCCAGCACGGTGTCAGAGATAAAAGTCACACCGAGCCGCTCGCTCGTACACGCAGACGACATCTCTCCGGGTACTTTATCCTCAACTGTACGCTTGTTTTTGTCACATTTGTTTTCGTCTGAAACATAAACACTGAAACCAGATTATTATAAAGCGACGCAGCAAGAACTTCCCTCCGTACTAACGGGAACATTTTCAGACTTTGTCCTATAAAACTCTAAAGCGCTGACCTTGACTTTAACCTCGTAGCACATTTTGGATATCGAGCATTAACCGTTCATGAAACACTATAAAATTCTGATCTGATATGAGGCCAAACATTCATTGATAAAGTTGTCTTTTATTGGCATTAATGAGAAAGTTTTGTTGTTTTTAATTGTAGTTTTAATTTTTCAGATGATCCAGATCTTTTTTTGTAAATGTATTTTCGTGATTGTGACTTTTTTTTTTACGTAAAATTAAGTAAATTTAAAGAAAATTATATATAGATAGTGTATATCTATCTATAGACCGACACGCACACATACATACGTGTGTATATATACAATTTCTGGATTTCAGGACGTTTCTTGGACTTTAGCACATTTCTAGGATTTTAGGATGCTTCTGGGATTTTAGGACATTAGTTTCTTAGCCAGGGCCTCTGTCAGTGGATGCAGAGATTTCTCCACTGGCACTTTTTTTGATCAACGAGCTCTATTTTGATGCTGTTTTATGCGCTCTTTCACCTTACGGATACTATAACTACAAAAGTTCCCAGTGTAAATAACTTTGAGTTGTGTATTAGAAAACGATCGGGGGGCACGCAGCACCCTGTTGGGCGTCAGATTCGGTCGTGGTCCAAAGGTTGAGTATCACTGCAATAGATCGATTAACATGTCAGGTTCAGTAATCTGCAGGATGACATCATCAGTGAGTTACCTGTCAGTCCATGTGTCTCCGTGTTTACTCGTCCTCCTCCTTTGTGTGGACGTCAGGCTGCTGAGGTCTTTGTGGACCGACTGGATTTCATAATTAGATTTTTTTCTAACGTCTGACTCAGTGAAAGGCATCTCTTATATTTTCCAGCTTATAATTACATTTATTCACACACCTGACTGCGCTTTTTAAGGAGCACGCTGTTTAACTCTGATGTTCGTGCTTAGGTTTGACATTTATTACGCTGACGTCAAGTGTCTGCGTAGTTTGTAAAGAGTCACTGGGAACATTAAACAGAGCAGAAATTAAACGTGTTTTTGTTGTTTCGGAGCCAAATGAACCAAAGTACACGAGTAAAAGATGTTAGGATGAGTCTGAAGTGTTTGTGTGGCGTTCAGTCAGATTCATGCGTCTGTGACTCCGTTTACAGGATGAAGTAAGGTGTTGAACAAAGCTGTGATCACACTCGACTACAAATAACTACACCGCCTTCGGATTTAATGCTCTGTGTGTGTGTGTGTGTGTGTGTGTGTGTGTGTGTGTGTGTGTGTGTGTGTGTGTGTGTGTGTGTGTGTGTGTGTGTGTGTGTGTGCGCGCGCGCGCGCGCGCCCATCACTGGTCTCATTAGCATGACTGCTACACAAACCGAGGCTCCTTCATTGATGCATAAAATGAGTTGCATACGTTCCTGTTTTCTGTTGTTGTGTTTGGTTGCGTGTGTTTTCACAAAGGACCCTTTGTTGCCGCGGCAGCTGTTTTGTTTTTCCAGCAGTTACTAAGCCAGAAGAAGAAGAAGGTACTGCAGCAGGAACACACCAACTGTACTCAGTCATACATGCGGGTTTTTTTATTTATGTGTTGAGGATGATGAGACAAATCACTGTTTGTCCCTCAAATGGACAGAAGTATGTGGACTGCTGAACTTTCCCTCCATATGTCAAGTCAGTTTGATTTAAGATCAGATAAACCGTATTGATCTCCAGAGGGGGGATTTAAGTGTTGCAGCAGCTCAATCACAGAAGTAAAATGTACAGATTAGTAAAAATAAACAATAAGGGGTATATGCAACTAAATTAAGAATAGAGGAGCAATTATTAGACAAAATTACACGGTAAAGTGACACTTTGTAATGTATAGTATAGTTATATAGCCCTATATCACAGATATCTTGACAAGATGTAGCCAGTAAAGCATACAGCTCCCTCTGTCCTCAGATCCTTGATTCAGATCAGGAAAATCTCCAAAATGGGGAAACAACTGAGAAGAAGTTTCTCTCACTGACTCCGGTATGGTGAAAAACAAATTGAGCAGAAGTATGTCATGTTTTAACAAACATGCAGTTAATATCAACAAAAGAAAACAGGGAAATAACAGTTGTGTCCTTATCTTAAAGGGATAGTTCACTCAAAAACAAATATTCAGTCATTTTCTACTCACCTTCATACTGATGGAAAGTCAGGTGAAGTTTTACGGTCTAAAAAACACTGCTGGAGGTTCACAGTAAAAAGGCGTTGAGCTCATCTCCCAAACAATTGATGTAACTGGTGACCAGGATTTAAACATTTAAAAAAATACACAATAAAACACCAAAATGTCCCCATACTGCACATCTGAAGTAATCCAAGTGTCCTGAAGCCCCGACGTGACAAGTTGTTTTGAAAAACGTCACATTTTTAACCTCGTTGTAGCTTGTAGCTCCGAGTGTGGGAGCCGTGTTCATGTTTATAGCTCACACAACCGTTTACGTGCCACCTGGAAGCCTCCCGCGCTCACGGTAGTTTAAATCCGACAAAAGGACTTGTTGCTTGCTGCTAACTCCACAAGTCTCTCTCTCTCTCTCTCGAAGCTTTCAACTATTTATTAGAATCAGAAATGATTTGATTTTTGCTTTACTTAATTTATTTCATTAATATTTTATTAACTTTTTTCACTTGGACAATAGCACCTATGTTCAAATGTGTGTATGTGTGTGTGTATATATATCTATATATATATATATATATAGAGAGAGAGAGAGAGAGACAGAGTGAGAGAGAGAGAGAGATCACTAAATGAAATAACAGTAATTAAAATTACATAAATGAAAATGCATACGTAATCTAAGAAAAATAAATTAAAAAAATAAAACAAAACAAATCCATATTCCTACATGGATATGCACCACAATCACTGGAGCGCAACATCCAAAAACTGGAGGAACAAAATAAATGTACTGAATTAACATTCAGATTACATTCATTGCTGAATAAAGTCTTAAATATGAGTTACAGAGAGCAGCTTGGACCGTTGACTTTTTAAAGCTGTGAAAAGGTTCAGGTACGGTAAACTAGTTTGCGTTTCCAGCGTTTGCTTCTGCACGTATCTGTCAGCGAGTACTCGGGTTCAGGTTCAGTCTGCTGGTAGTGCTGCAGAGTCTTTGAGGAAAACTGGTTCTCCAAATCCACGGTGGAACGCAGAGCTGGACTCTGTTCAACTGGGATGATTAATGCATCAGGTACCAAATACAATGCAGCTCTTGTGGTGAGGGGATGTGTTGTGTGAGCCGCATTTCACTGGAGCTTTTTTTTTTTTTTTCTCCTCCCTGTGCCCGGACGGGGCCGCAGTGTTCACAGCGCAGTACAATCATACCTGCAGTATTTGTTGAAGTATCAGGGGGTATTTTATGTGTGTGGAAACCCCTCAGTCATCGTGTGCAGGCTGGGCACAGCTAACAGCTCATCGGGTGGTTTGCTTTGTTTGCGGTGAAACCTAACCAGCTGCTGCGGCTGTGTTTAGCTCCTGGGCAGGCTATCAGTTAAAGCTTTTGTCTTGGGCTGAATGAGATTACGTGGAGAGGCCCAGCAGCTCCGTTTGTGGGTCACTTCTCCGCTTGGGAACACGAAGTCGGAGGACGGGATGATACCAAGTACTCTGTACTCCTGAGTTTTACTTTTACTGCACATGCACATGCTGCAAGCTTGACAGTTTACTCACCATAAAGTTTTGTTCTGTTAAGCTGTTGTCAAGTAGGTGACGGAGGAAATGAGTCACGGAGCTCCTGTTGAAAATGTCATTAACCCTTTGGGGCCAGCTTTAATATTACACACACCTGTATTGCTCTGCAGACTAAATGTGCTTTTCAAAATCAAGCTTTACATTTTTTTTATACATTAATATGATTTGTTTTTCATTTTTGTTGAGTTATTTTTTTAGCCAGTATCCGTCCTAATCAAAAACATTGGGATATCATGAAAAAACTCTGGAAAATTTTGAAAATGTATGAATATTTGATGTTTTTAGATGAAAAAACACACAAAATAAATTATTTTCAATGTACTACATGCAAAGTATATTTGCTTTGATTATCACAGTTTAGGATATGACACTGATTAGCAGCAACTTGATTTTTATACATTATTATTTTTTGTCAAATACTCATACTGCTCTGCATGCAACATGTGCTTTTAACCCCCTTTAAATGCAATTTTGTCATGATGCAATTATGTTTTTAGACTGGGAACAAACACAAAAGATGAATTATTTTCAGTGTACTACATGCAAAGTACAATAATAATAATAATTAATACTATTATTTTCAAAGCCTGGGATTTGTCAGTGACTAGCAGCAACACTGTTTGTGACGGTGCACATAGTGGAAATAGCATGTACTTATATGGATCTCCATATGCCAAATATGGTTTAAAAATGACATCATCAGAAACATTCATACTTACTATCTGGGATTTTGCTCTTTTTCTGAGTTTTCTGAGTTTTTCATATTAAATATGTCAGAGGTCGTCCACCTCTGCAGTTACAAACCGACAATTTTCTTGATTAATTTAGTGTACAAAATCTTACAAAAGTTAAAAATGCCCATCCAGAGTTCAAAGTGATGTCAT
This sequence comes from Plectropomus leopardus, assembly GCF_026936395.1. Lineage (NCBI taxonomy): Eukaryota > Metazoa > Chordata > Actinopteri > Perciformes > Serranidae > Plectropomus > Plectropomus leopardus. The sequence goes on along the minus strand of NC_142197.1, from coordinate 3,074,724 downwards.
ATAAAAATACTCAAGAGTCAAAATATAAAAATTTCCAGTGTTGTAAAATAGTTTGTTAGCACTTAAAAAATGTAGCTGACAGTTATAGAAGATAAAGAAAAACAGCAAATAATCACATTTTAGTTGCTGAAATTGGCTGAAATTTAACACTGAATAATGAATTCAGCCATCATCAAAGTTGCTTTAGGTTTTAATTTGCAGATTTTTTTGTAGTGCACAAATGTGCATTTTTTTGCATGTGGTTTTGTTGATGTGTGCAGTCAGAAATGTGGTGTGAAGACTCGACAAAGAGACTTCTGTTACACAACCTGCGATTGGACCGCAGCTCTCTCAGATGGAGAGGCTTCGTCATGACATCAGACAGATTTTAAAAGGCGTGTAATTGGACTCATTAAAGGGCTCATTTTGGACAGCAGCCCCCCACTGGCCCCCCTCCCTCTTTGGATCAGGCTTTTGTCCGACTCTGTTCGCTCCTTCCTGCCTCTGACTTACTGCCGACCTCCGCCGTCTTTGGTCACAACGGATTTTCTCACCAGCTACGAGTGAAAGACAACGACTGTCTCAGTTTGACGGACAGTTTTACCAAATTCATGTCCACAAATCACACTGTCCGTCTGTTTCCTGCTTCACACAGTTTATAGCACTGAGAGATGATTTTGTTACATAACTAAAACACAAAATATCACATTGTTTTAAAATGCTGGCCAGCAATATGTGATTTTTGGAGGTTTTTTTCCAATTAAGAAATTTAAATGTTGCAGTTTTTCTGTCTTTCTCCTGCACTCCAGTCAGTCATATCCTGATTTACTGTTGTGAGTCTGATGTATACTGACTATAAGAGCCGAAAAGATTGCTTTATTGGTTGATTGCAAAAAAGTAATTTTCACACTATTTTTTTTTTTTATCACAGTTAAGTAGATATTTGGGGTTTTTTGGTCAAATGTAAAATATTTGAGGACCTCACCTTGACTTTGATGTGCTTTTTTCACTATTTTCTGACATTTATAGACAGAACTCTGTAATAATAATAAACTTAATTTGTATAGCACCTTTTATACAAGAAATGCAGCCCAACGTGTTTTACATATTTGCCACGGGCTTTAAATAAATTAAATGCACCAAGTGATTCACATCAAAAGACAAAAAGACATATTAAAACCTGCATGTAAAAACAACATACAATCATAATAGAATACATAGAATGCATCTTCAATTGGATAAAATCCAGTAAAAAATCCAGTAAAAGTAAGATAAAATAAGGATAAAATGTAATGCACAGAATGCATAACATAAAATGGAAAATAAAATAAATTTAACCCACTGACATTATTAATAAAATAAGCATAAAAATGGATTATATATAATGTATAAAATCAAGGGAAATGCTACATCTTAAAGATCTGCAGCAGTACGCAAGTGCAAAGCAGAATGCAAAGCAGCTAAGTTAAAACTAGTTAAAGGTTAATTAAAAAATGATAATATAATATTTAGTATTTAGTTAGTTTATTTAGTTAGTAATAATATGTTCGGGTCTTCATGAAGTCGTCCTCTCTGTTAACCCTCCGTGGTGCAGTTTACTCTTCAGTCCGACCCCTGTGGAGACCTGATGTGTTGGGGGAGGGGTGGACACCAGTGGTGGTGTGTGGATGTTTGTGTGGTGGGGGTTTTTGGGGGTTTTGGGGGGGTCAGAGGGGCTGTCCAGCTGTGATGGTAATTAAGGCAAACAAAGAGGAGAATTAGCAGCACAGCAGAAACTCCTGCTCAGTAGATCATGATCCTCAAGTGCTGGAAAAACAGTTTGTTGTAAAATCACAGCGAAACATGTCGACTGTGTTTTCATAAGTCTGTGTAGCTCTGTTTCAAACTCAACAATCAGTCATGTGACTCACAGATCACTGTCGATCACGGGTCATATATTCCCGTATATCGTGTATATACATATATTGTGTAAAATTGAGTTGCATATAAACCCTTTGAAACTTTGATCACCATCACTTTTCTGGTTTGCGTTCAGATGCTTTTTACAAGTATTTACTACTTTGAACCCTTAGCAAATTGGTTGTGTTTTTTTATTTTTTATTTTTTCAGAAACAGGAAAAAGGCAAAGAGCAAGTTGGCAAGAATCGTCACAAAATTTGCAATAAATTTGTAGATTTGTGATTTTTTTTTTTTACAGCTGGTGAAAATGTCCAGATGGCTATATTCATAATTATCCTAATAATATATTAAAAGTTATTTTTATTTTATTTTTTTAGAATAATTACAGTTTTTAACCCTCTAAAACCTGAAGCAACAAAACGTTTTCTTATGCTGCTTTCAGAGGCCTTTCACAAGTATTCAACCCTTTTTGAATTGGTGCAATTTCTTTCAAAAACACAGAAAAAAAAACAATGAGCAACTTTGTAAGAAATGTTGCACAAATTGCAAGAAATTTGAAAGTACTAAAGAACAGATGACAGGAGTAGTTTTTAACAGAAACAAAATAAAACAGGACAAAGGCACATGAAATATAAGTTTGTAGAAATATATATACTTTATATAACATTCTCTTTTTTGTGTACGTAATAAAAATTGAGGCTTCATAAAGATAAAGAAATCAGAGATTTAGAAGAGGAAATGTTTGTCGTTAGTGTGCAGAGTCTCAGCATCATTTTGCTTCATGTGGAGGCAGTAAACACTCAACCCGCAGCTCCACGGCCTGCATCTGCTCTCTGGCTGGTTGCCTGGCAACAGCAGCATCAGCAGCAGTAAATGTACGTCCTCCACTTGAGACCTGACTCCCTCCGTCAGTCTGTCTGGATCCAGAGCTGCTGGAGAATGACTGCAGACTCTCTGAGCTCTCGGAGGTTTTTTATTTCACAAAACTGAACTAGTGTGTTTTTTAATCATTTGTTTGCATAAAAAAATCTTATTGTCAAAACTTACACAGAAAATTACACAGAAACTTAAAATGCCTTTAAGCATATGTGTAATTCAGCGCTGCAGAAGAATACTTTTTAAAAATATCTTGAATAAAAACAAATAAACGTAGCTCTCTTACCTTGTTTGCATGCATTGCTTTTTATTTTAGACCTTTTTTAACCTGGCTTGTGATGTGTGATGTGTGCACATCTGCGTACTTCACAACAGTGTACTTCCTGATGTTTGGGAGTGCAGTCATGGGTGTACACAGATAATCCACAGACCTGGTTGTTTGCAGCTTTAAGGGGGAACTATTTCTTTTAGCTTGCTAACGAGGACGCCATTAATGTTTATTTCTCGCTCTGTCATGAGAGCCAGCCTCTCGTCCGTGAGTAGATGCACTGATGTGTATTTCCTGTCCCCCTCAGGTACATGTATTGGACAGACTGGGGCGAGATCCCAAAGATCGAGCGGGCGGGGATGGATGGGACGAATCGCTCCATGATCATCGACAGAGAGATCTACTGGCCCAACGGTCTGACTCTGGACTACAGCCAGGAGAAACTGTACTGGGCCGACGCCAAACACAACTTCATCCACCGCTCCAACCTGGACGGATCCTCCAGGTACTCCACAAATACGTCCTCTACTGCTGGACATGTCCTGATTTGTCCTGATAATTTTTCACCTCGATTCATTTGATATTGAGTACGCACACAGCTGCACACTTTAAATACTTTAAAGTTATTAAAATCAATCCGGTGTTTCTGCTTAGTTAATTAGTTCTGCAATGCAATTAAAGAAACAATATTTTATAGTTTTCATCATAAATTCTCAATATTTGCTCCCGCTCATTGTCCCACTCTTTGCTGACATATTTATCAAATAAATAAAACAACATTTCGGTCCAGCACACCTTCATCAGGTAAAATGTTTTTTTTTTTATTCATTCAGTGAATATGTCAGCAATAAGCGGGACAGTGTGTGCAGGAGAGTCTCTCTTTTTTATAAATTGCACTGTCCTCCGACACACATCACATATTCACCCGTGCAGAGATTCTCTTTTGTTTTTAATAAAACAAAGTACACAAAGTAAAATATGTCTTTATAAATTGCTCCAAAATCCACAGAACACTATAAATGAGCAATATAATAACGATTCCACTTCAGAAGGGAGTTATAACTTAACATTTTCCAGTCACGACAAATTAAAAATCGGTCACAATTCTGCTTCTCACAGCATTACAGCAAATCTAAATCTATTTCAGTTCAAATTAAAGTTATGCAGCAGTTTGAGTTGAACATGAAAAACATCAGTTTCTGCTTTTTTGAGTAGCAGTATGACAGTAAAACCTGAATATCTGCTGCAAATCCTGCTCTCCGTATCTGGCTCGTTGATCGGGCCATACGGATCCTTCAGCTCTGATTGGGACATCGTTATCTATCACATTTCATTACTGCATTCTGATAAAGTTTGTACTTAAGTGCAGTCCTTCAGTGAATGTGTTGGGTGAATTGAACCCTCTGTGTGACGTCTCATGTCTCGTGTGTTTTCAGGGAGGTGGTGGTTAAAGGGGAGCTGCCTCACCCGTTCGCCCTCACCCTGTACGAGGACACGCTGTTCTGGACCGACTGGAACACCCACTCCATCCACTCCTGCAGGAAACAGACCGGAGCCGAGCAACGCATCGTCCACTCGGACATCTTCTCACCGATGGACATCCACGTCTTCAGCGCCAAGAGACAAAACACACGTAAGTTCTAAACGTCCTCTCAGTTTAGGATTATTTGACCAGCAGAGATGTTAAAGGTCGGAGGTATGTCCGACTTCTCCACGGCAGCTGGACATCTGTCCTCTTTCAGCTAGTTAAAATCATATTTAAATATACAATCTATGATAAAGACCCAATCACAATCATAACTGTGTATTCACAAAACTGTGGGGTGGAAAACCACCGCGTCAGCGCTGAGCAAACTCTGCCTTCATTGATTAGTTTTAAGCCATCTAAAAATTCAGTTTAAGTGTACGCTTTTTCTAGAATATTCATCGCTTTACCTTGCAGTAAAACGTCCCGTACTGCTGCTCTACCGCTGCCTCCATCAGCTGCTGTGGCAGATAAAGAGGAGAAATATTTAAATATACTGAACACTTGAACAGATAGCGGCTGGGGTGGTGTTTTTTTATTTGAAATAAATATAAATTGCTACCTCATCTAAGCCAAAATTAAAAACATAAGTACCCCCTCAATACCTACTTTTTTTTTTTTTTTTTTAAATACCTGACCCCTTTTGCAGCACCCCTTTCCTCTTTCGAAATATCTCAACTTCCAATTACGTTATCTGGGTCTTTTAGTCATATTTTGAGAAATTCGAATTAGTCCGATTACAGTCGGACTAACACGTTTTTTAAAAGTCCAGTTTTAGTCGCACTGACACAATAATTCCACTTTTTCTAACATCATGTAAATGTACTGAGAGATAAAATATGCAAATTATACTTACTATTTTATTTTGGTGCAAAATCATTTGGTGTAACAAAATATTAATCACAGAATAGTTTTATATACTTAAAACGTGTCTTGAGAGGGACTTAATCTCCCGGTGATTTTTAACGTGTCTCCTTTCTGTGGTGACAGTGGTGAGCAGTCCGTGCTCGGTGAAAAACGGAGGATGTTCCCACCTCTGTCTGCTCTCGCCGGTGAAGCCCTTCTATCAGTGTGCCTGTCCCACCGGAGTCCAGCTGCTGGAGGACGGGAAGACCTGCAGAGACGGTGAGGACGCACATCATCATCATCATCATCATCATCAGCATTACAAACGGTCATGAAGAACCTGGAAAAGTGATGGAGTTTGCAAATAGCAATTTCCAGGCCTGGGGAATTTTAGGAGGAAAATTAAACATACCCTGAAAGTTTTGGAAAGTTCGTGGAAACCAGTTTCGCAAATCGTCTTTAGGACCATGGGTTTCATCAAAAATAACCAAAAAATTATTTTCGTTAAATATTGCTAGATATTAAATAAATAATTGTTGTTGTTTTTTTAAATGGCAGAGCACGTAATTTCTGTTTTTAGGACCGTGGGTTTGCAAGGTGTGTTTTCTTAAAAAATCAACAAAAACATTTAAATAAGAAAAAATTGACAAAATGATTTCTTAAAAAAATTAGAAAAAAGACAAAATTTTACGTTAAAAAATGCTAAAAATGAAATAAATGTCCAAATATTTTATGTTGATTTTTTTAATTAAATGGCGGTAAAAATAAATACTTTTAAAATTGTATGATCAAGAAGTATTTGACATGCCCTCTCGCTGTTGCACTACCTCCTTCTCTCTCATAAATAACACACAGCCCCTAAGTTATATTTAAATATTCTATTCTAAATTCATTACTGTTTTTTAAATAATATATATTTAAAAAAGCTATTATATAGTAATCAAAAAGAACCAATCACAAGTATCAGTGGTCACTTCAGAGAATGTATCGTCTTTAAGATTTGCCTCAAAATCCTGGAAAAGTCCTGGAAATTAACCTTGTCTACCATCATTAAAATGTTATTCAAAAATTAACATCTTTTAAAGGCCATATCATCCAGCTTCGTCTTTTAAAAACAAAGAAAATTTGGGATAAATTTCTGTCCACAGAGGGCAGAAAATGAGCGGGAATCAGCTCCCATAAATTATCCCAAACAACAAAATCATGAAATCAGTGAAGAAATTCCAGCTCATAAAAAGTGTGATTTGAAATCGAACCTGAGTGAAAACCCAGCGGAGGAAACTCTGTCTGATTATCTGCAGTTTGGCTGCAGAGACACTCGAGTGGAAACAGAAATATTTCCTGAAGTGCGTCACTGACGACGCAGAAGTTTGGAGATTATCAAATATTTTCAGCGAGAAAACACAAAAAAATGTTTACAAGATTTCAGCCCGAAAGGACAGATTGAATTCATTACTCTGTGTGTGTGTGTGTGTGTGTGTGTGTGTGTGTGTGTGTGTGTGTGTGTGTGTGTGTGTGTGTGTGTGTTAGTGTTAGTTTGCCACCGAACCTCATTAGCTTTTTCTCTAATTTAAAAAAGTGATGACGCCCCGCGTCACTCCTCTCCGCCTCGTCATCGTGGTCGTCTCTGGACGCTCCGAGCAGTTAAAGGTGACGTTCGCTCGACCTGCGGTTGCCATGGTAACCCCACTCCACTGTCCATCCGTGTGAATGGCAGCCCTGGACGTTCCCCTCCTCCCGTCCCCCTGCCTCTTTTATTTACATTTTTTTGGTTCAGTACCCCTTGCCTGCGGAGCGGCGGAGGAGCTGAAGGCGGGGAGGCTTTTGTGAAAGACGGGATCACATGTTCCCCCCGCAGACAATGACTCCTTTCACCGCCGGGGTTTAACTATTTCAGCTTTGCTTCTTGAACCGGAGAGTATCCGAACGCAGCGCGCTCGCACAATGACCTGAAGGGTTCAAGTTTATTGTTTGACTGCAGCCACGTCGCTCCTCCTCCTCCTCCTCCTCCTCCTCCTCCTGCTGCTGCTCCTCCTCCTCTTTCTCCTCCTCCTCCTTCTTTATCTTCCACTACTCCTACTCCTCCTACTGCTACTACTACTACTACTAGTTCTTCAACTCCTACTACTTCTACTACTACTACTATTAGTCCCCCCCACTAATACTCCTACTACTACTAATACTACTACTCCTACTACTTCTTCTCCTACTACTCCTACTACTACTACTACTACTACTACTACTGCTACTATTCCTCCTACTCCTACTACTACTTTTACTGCTACCACTTTTCCTCCTCTTTCTCCTCCTCCTTCTACTGCTTCTTCTCCATCTACTTCCTCTTCTCCTCCTCCTTCTTCTTCTCCTTCTCCTCCACCTCCTCCTCAACCTCCTCCTGCATTTTCTTCACCTACATCTTCCCCTTCCCCTCCTCCTCCTACTTCTTCTCCTAATTTTCCTCCTTCTCCTCCTCCTTTTCCTCTTCCTCCTCCGTCTTCTCCTAATTTTACTCCTTCTCCTATCTCTTCTCCTTCACCTCCTTCTTTACCTCTTCCTCCTCTGTCTTCTTCTCCTGATTTTTCTCCTCCTCCTCATTTGTCAAATTTTTTTAGAAAACCTTCGGTGAAATCAGACACATCAGACCGCAACGATCACAAACAGCCCGATAAACTCCTGGAGCGACTGACAATAGAAAATAGTTTCACATTAAAGACGGTCGGATTATTTCAGTCAAACACCTGAAACATCCAAAATCTCGCCTCATATCACGATATCAGAGCAGTATTTCGTTATTGCCCGGGCCTATCTTGCACTTTCTTGGATGTTTCCAGTTTATCAATCAATCCATCAGTGGCTCAAAATCAGTTTGACAGGAGGAGTACGGACGCACCGCAGAGTAAATCCGGAGTGAGTTTTCTTGTTGTCGTGGTAACATACTGTTCCCTAAAACTTGCACATAGAGCTCTTTTCAGTTTTAATTCGGACCAGTTTGAGTGAGGAAATGTTGGTAAAATTGTCCCTTTAAAGCAGCCGCCCTGTTGTTTTAAACCTTCGTGACCTCTGACCTTTACGTTGCTCCTCAGGTGCGACTCAGATGCTGCTGTTGGCTCGACGAACAGACCTGCGGCACATCTCTCTGGACACGCCGGACTTCACCGACATCATCCTGCAGGTGGACGACATCCGGCACGCCATCGCCATCGACTACGACCCCGTGGAGGGATACATCTACTGGACGGACGACGACGTGAAGGCCATCCGCCGCTCGCTGCTTGACGGCAGCGACGCACAGTTCGTGGTCACGTCTCAGGTCAACCACCCGGATGGCATCGCCGTGGACTGGATCGCCCGCAACCTTTACTGGACCGATACTGGGACCGACCGCATCGAGGTGACGCGACTCAACGGGACAATGCGCAAGATCCTGATCTCCGAAGACCTGGACGAGCCCAGAGCCATCGTCCTGGACCCCGTGGCGGGGTGAGTGTCACAAGCTGAGACGGAGAATCTTCTGATCGTTGATTCTGATCCATTTTCAGCTGCTGACTTCCTGTTTCTGTTTCCAGTTACATGTACTGGACCGACTGGGGGGAGGTGCCGAAGATCGAGCGGGCAGACCTGGACGGGATGGAGCGTCTGGTGATGGTCAACACGTCTCTGGGCTGGCCCAACGGCCTCGCCCTCGACTACGAAGAGCGCAGACTCTACTGGGGGGACGCCAAGACGGATAAGATCGAGGTCGGTGCTTTATTTACATTCTGCCTGTGTTTTCAGCTGGGAGTTTTTCTCTGTGTGTGTGTGTGTGTGTGTGTGTGTGTGTTTTTCCAGCTGGGAGTTGTAGTTTTATATTCAGCGTGAGTGTTTCCAGCTGGGAGTTGTAGTTTTATATTCAGCGTGAGTTCACCTGAGAGGATCAGAGGAGCCGAGCGCTGTGGGTTCTTGTTCTCGGCCTCTTTTTAAAGCCGAGCTCCTGCTGCTTCACGGCGGCTCCTCGCGGCGACAGTTTACTGCTGAACACGGCCTCCCACCGTGTCGGTCAGCGAGCCAGGGGCCGCCTGAGGTAGACTGATGCTTCCTGTCAGCCTTCAAAATAAAGTGACGGCATCAGTCGGTCACATCGTGGTGGGTTGATCATCGTATTGCAGCAGCTGGATTTCAGAAATGTCGATTTAAGATGGTCTTCGGTATTCAGGTTTAGGGATTAAAGGGGGCCTGGTGTTGACAAAAACGTTTTTGTTGGGGTGCCCTGTAGCTCACCTGGTAGAGTGGACGCCCCGCCGCAGGTTTGATTCCAGCCTTTGCTGCATGTCATCCCCTCTCTCCCCCTCTACTGCTGTCAGTCAAAGGTAAAAAGCCCCCAAAAATTAATCTTAACAAAAATGTTTTAATCAATATTTACTGTTGTCATAACTTGACCCAGGCCATCTAAAAACTTCTGTTAACATTCTGAAAAAAAGAGAATAAAACAGAAGTAAATAATCAGAGGAAGTATGACACATGAAATATTGTAGTTGACAAATACTGAGATACAAGGTTTTGTGGAAATATCAGTTTTAAACATGGTTTACCTCTCTTATTTGTATATATTTGTGTGTATATATATATATATATATATATATATATATATATATGCACGTATATACTATACTATAGTATATAGTTGCATTCTCTAGAATTCTCATATACAACAGAAGTAAATAATTTAATAAAATATCACACATAAAATTATATAAGTAATTACCAAATTTCAAATTAAAAAGTCTTTTTGGTCATTTTTAATATTAATATTGTACATTTTCTCATTAACCTTCATGTTTTATCCAGATGTGGAAACGTTTATTTTAGGTACTTTAACATGACAATAAGAACCAAGAAAAGCCGGATTCTCGTTTGAATTATTTTCAGTGCCGTCGTCTCTGAGTCCTGTCAGTCACTCAGACGGCTGTTGACCTTTCTCCACATCATGAGTTCGCCTCCACATCAAAGCTGACGCAGCGGCCCGTTAAACGGCGGTGCTGTAAAGGGTGTCGACAGTCCAGTTCGCTCTGAAAATACAACTTTCTCTTTTTCTCTCTCTCTGCGGTTTCCATCCTCACGCCATCTCGCCATGTTCTCATTTTTTATTTTCCTCTCCGGGGGTGGCGTGACCCCACCTGAACCCCCTCTCCACCCCCTCCGGGCTGCTGGTGGTTCTGGTCTCGCTCTGCGGGAGGAGGGGTTGAGGGGCCTCCTCTGGCCTCCCTCCCTCCCCTCCAGGTTTCTCGGAGGACCCGTTTTTTGCTGCGGGATCCCACATCTGGTTCCGATTGCGGCCTGCACTCCAGCTGCGGTCGGCTCTGTTTAGAATAGACCCCGAATCTGAAACCGTCGCCGCACTGCGGTCACAACTCCCAAACCAGCGGAGACCTTTTGGCTGAGGCCGTCGAGCTGAGGATGGAAACTTCATTTTATATTTATACACCAGCAGCACCACTCTGTGTGTGTGTGTGTGTGTGTGTGTGTGTGTGTGTGTGTGTGGGTGTGTGTGTGTGTGTGTGTGCGTGTGTGTGTGTGTGTGTGTGTGTGTGTGTGTGGAGGATGTTTTGAAAGATGGCAGCCGTCCACGCAGGGGCTGTTCTGGGAGCAGCGAATAGCGTCGCTCCACACTGTTGATCAGTTAAAGGACCGAACAGATTACAGGCCTCTCTGTTTTTTTTCTTCCTTTCAGTAGATTCCTGACATTTCTCCTCTGTTGACACTTTGAGCGTCTCTGCATGTTTTACGGAGAATCTTATCACACGCACGTCTAAAGCAGGAAGACACGGAAAACTATTTTCTTATTAATATTCCCCAAAATATATTTTTTTCCTTTTTTTTCTCAAAACAAACAAAAGCTCCAGATCTCGTGTAACTTTGCAGGATGTGTTTTCTTTTGTGTGACTGATCAAACATGAGAAGTTTTACTGTCCAGTTAACCCTTTGAAACCTGGATCAACATCACTTTTCTTGTGCTGCGTTCAGACAACTTTACGAGTATTTAAACCCTCGAAAAACTGAGCAAACTGGTCTGATTTCTGTTGAAAATATGGGAAAAAAGAGAGAACTTGGCAAAAACTATTCATCAAACTGCAAGAAATAAGAAATTTGTGTTATTTTGGTGATTTTTTAAAGAAAACATGCCTTACAAAACTGAAATCACACACACACACACACACCCACACACACACACACACACACACACACACACACACACAAAGGAATGTAAAAACCAAAAAATCTCAAAAAACATTTTTTAAAGAAAAAAACGCCAAAAATACTCAGATTAAACGTACCTTCCAAACCTGCATGTTTTCCTCAAAAATAACCAAAAAGCCAAAAAGATGAAAAAAAGCCAAAATGTTTTCTTTAAAAATTGCTAAAAATTAAATTAATAAATAAAAACATTTTCTTCAAAAATTGCCAATAATATATTCTTTAAGTAAAAGAAGAAAGAAAAGAAAATGTTTCAATAAAATAAATACAAAAATAAAATAAATGCAAAATATGGCCATTTAAAGCTTTATGCCCCTCCCATAAGCCAAAATATAAAACAGAAGCCCCCTCCCAGTGCTTAAAAAATATTATTTATATTAAAATATTTGACATACCTCCTCCTTATTTCACCAACTCCTCCCCTCTCAGAAATAACAAACAGTCCCTAAATTATATTCAGAAATCAGCTCTAATCCTGTTCTCAATTCTTTTTTTTCATAGTAAAAGGAGCATAAACAGGGTACGGATGGTTGTTTCAGTGAATGTACGGTCTTTAACATTTGCCTCAAAGTTATAGAAATGTATTGGTAAAATGTGTATAAACCCTGGTGCATAAATGAACTCATGATTTGCCTGAATGGCTTTTGTAGCAGCTCATAAAGCGTTGAGTTTACCGCTGCTTTCTGCAGGTAAACGGAGCTCATACTTTGGTATTTAAGGGGTTAATAAAATATGGCAGACATTCACCCAAACCCTCCAGTCTCTGCTTCTTATCGTCTCTTTGTTTGAGCAGAACTTTGTAGTGGAGTTCAGTCGTGAACGATGAGTTTTTTTTATCCGCCGTGTTTAAAGTGGGTTCCAGGTTTTGCGGATCAGGTCCTGGCGGCTCTCAGTTGTGGGTTTAGAGACGCTGCAGCCGCCTCACTGAAGTGAGATGTCAAAGTTTGAGTGAGAGAAGAAGAAGAAGAAGAGGAAGAAGGAGGAAATGTGGCGGCCATATGCTGCCGTTGTTTGTTTGCTCGGGCTGTTGCTTCTAATTAGCGGCGCTGCGATGTGCTGCCAGGTCGCCTGAGCTCCTCTGAGCGCGCTCAGTGTGCGCAGCGAGAAACACAATGTGGAGACGCCGTCAGTCTGCTCAGCCCGCCACCGGTCCACTCGCCGGGCATCATGGGAACACATGCTCTATGTGTTATAATATTTAAAATGTGTTTCCCGCTGTGAGTCAGCGCATTGTTTCTATAGGATGTCTGTTCTGTGTTTTTTTTTTTTTTGTACTTTGAAGTTTTGGAGATCAGTGCTGGAAAGTTATTAACCCTTAAAAACTTGAGCAAATTGTTTTGGTTTCTTTAAAAAAAATGCAGGTAGGGGCAGCAGCAAGCCTCTTAACAAGCTGCCCCCCAAAAATTACCTGAAGATAAGAAAAACAAAAAACATAAAATGATCTAGAAAAAAAAGAAAGAAAGAAATGCATTTATTTGATAGATTTTATTATATTTTTTCTGTAACATAATTTTAAATATAAAATTATTATATAAAAAATATAGTTATATATTTAATTATTTTAAATATAGTTTATCTGGACATTTTTCTGTATATTTTGGATTATTTTTTTAATCCTCCAATCTTTTTTAAAACTACTTTTTAGTTAAGATTTCTTGCAAATAGTGGGAAGTTTCTTGTCAAGTTGGTAATCAATTTGCACACTTTTCAGAGGCTCATATAGTTTGTAAAAGGCATCTGAATGCAACACAAGAAATCTGATGTCGATCCAGGTGTCAGAGTGTATTTACTCAATTACTTCATTTAGGAAATACTTGAGGTACTTTACCTAGTATTTCCTTTAACACTCACAAAAAAAGAAAAAAAATTGCCAAAATGTTTTTTTTTTAAATTTGCCAAAAATATCAAGAAAATATTTTTTTTAAAAAAGGCTAAAACTTCTTAAAGAAAACATGCTGTCCAAACTTGCATGTTTTCTTCCAAAATCACCAAAGATTAAAAATAAATAAATAGAAATTGCTAAAAATTGAAACTTTTCTGAAACTTTCCCGGTATTGTAACTTTTTAAAGTGCATGAAAATAGTGCATTTTTAGGAGTGTAATTACTGTCACCGCAGCTTTCGTGCCATTCAAATTCTTTTTATGCCTGGAAAGAGTGTGAGAAATAACACAAATTTATATGCTCTGAGTGAAGTGCTTGAAAATGAAAAAATTGCTTTAAAAATTACTTGAAATTTCTTTAATTTTCTAACGTCTGTATGAACCGTGGGTCCTCTGTGTCTGTCTCTCAGGTGATGAACATGGACGGGACGGGACGACGGGTGCTGGTGGAGGACAAACTCCCTCACATCTTTGGCTTCACTCTTCTTGGCGACTTCATCTACTGGACCGACTGGCAGCGCCGCAGCATCGAGCGCGTCCACAAACGCACCGCCGAGAGAGAGTTCATCATCGACCAGCTGCCCGACCTCATGGGCCTCAAGGCCACCTACGTGCACAAGTCCTTCGGTGAGTCCAGAGAGACCGTCATGTCACAGACACGAGTTTAAACCAAGTCGCAGGTCGTTCAGGTTGGTGATGAATAATCAATGCAAAGTGCGGTATTTTAACCCTTTAAACCCTGGGCAACTTGGCCTGAGTTCTTTCAAAAATATGGGGAGAATTTAGTGAGCATCTTAGGAAGAAATGACCCAGAAAGTTCAAGAAAATTAGTTAAAAAGTGCAAGAAAAGTGGGGCTATCTGTAGCTCACCTTTGCAAAAAAAATAAATAAATACAATTTAAAACAAAAAACAGGGAAATGACAAGAGAAAAAAACTGTTTACATTTTTTTAAAAATCTGTAAAATAATTTTAAATTCGTAATTATGATCATAAGAAGTGTAGATCTTTAGAACATTTTCAATAGCTTTTTAAAAAATATAATTTAATATAAACCCTAATTTGCTCAGGGTTCAAAAGTTTAAACCCTCATGAAAACTGTCTGAATGCAGATTTCACAGGGTTAAAGATGCACGCTGCGCAGTTTTGGGGGATATAATATTTATATGAAACATGGGAAACTTTTTTTTTTCAGCTTTCTGTAAACATGATTTAAAGGTTTTCCAGGTGTCTTATCGTCTGCATTCAGGTGTTTTCTCTGGAGTGAAAGAGAACACAATTTGGTTTCCGTAATGGAAAACAAGAGCAAAAGTACAATTTATACTTCAGCAATATTTCACAGTCAATCATCATTATGTTGTTTCTCCTCGTATTTTTGGGTTAGGATGCTCTGTAATGAGTGTTTATGTATCAGAAGGTGTGTGAGTCACCTGTTAAGCTGCAGCAGCTCTGCAGAGTGCTGCAGGTGTCTGAAGCGGCTGGTTGTGTTTCCACTCTGCAGTCTGTGCTCCCAGTAGACTCTGCAGCACAGTCTGACTGGGAAGAGTGGATAACGGAGCATTAATATTTCAAAGCTTAAATTCGGCTGATGCATCAGCCAAACACACTGTTTTAATCCTCCTCTCTGTTTTTGACTCCAGGAATTAGACTTATCCATTTACCTGTGATCCACTCCTCAGAAGATTTGGGATCATAACAGTGTTTACTTTAACAATATTTTTCTGGGGATGTGAATTTTGTTTTTAGACAATGTTTAAAAACTGATTTTTCATGCCTAAATCAATAATTATTTTCTATGTGGAGGCAGAAAAGTTTAGGAGTAAAACAGTGGCCTGAAATGTCTACAAACGATGAGATTACTGAGCGGAGGAAAAGATCAGCCGCAATAAAACAGGGATGGTAAATCATTTTAATTGACGGCTGACCACGCATATTTATAAGTCACACTGGAAGCCAAAGCCAATGCCTGTTGCGCCTCTTTTGATTCCCCGATGCCGGCATGCTGTCTATAATCACTCACTGGAGCAGCATTATGTTGCTGTCGTTTGGGTCTGTGTAAAAATGCAAAAGTAGCATAAAAAAGGGACTTTGTGGCTCTGTGGTGCGATCTGTGTGTAAAAAGGGCTTAATCTTTATCCCTTTAAACTCGAGCAAATGGGTTTTCTTTCCACAAAATGGGAAGATGCCAATGAGCAATGAAAGGAAAACAAGACCCAAGGAATTAGCAAGAAATTAGTAAAAAGTACAAGAAAATTACCTGATTTGTAAATAATATTAATAATAATAATAATAATGATAATAATAAAATGGAATAAACAAAAACTATTATAATATAAAGAATTCTAACAAATCTGTATCATAATTTTGAATGTGTAATTAATGATCATTTTAAATACAGTTTTCCTAGTTTTTAAAAATAATTGTCTCAGTGTACTAATGGCTTGCATTTTGTGGAACGCGTTTTAACCAAGTTACCTTTTTCCCCGCGTTTTTCGAATAAATTGCACCAATGTGCTCCGGTTTGAAAAATTTAAAGCCTTAAAACATGTTACTTCAAGCTTTAAAAAGAAAAAGTAAACAGAATATCAGAATATTTGAGCCTGTATGATGCATCTGACTCACCTGTGGCTCCGCCCTCCTCAGGTACGAACCCGTGTGCGGAGAATAACGGCGGCTGCAGCCACCTGTGTCTCTACAAGCCTCAGGGCGTCCAGTGCGGCTGTCCCATCGGCCTGGAGCTCATCGCCGACATGAGGACCTGCATCGTCCCCGAGGCCTTCCTGCTCTTCTCCCGCCACACCGACATCCGCCGCATCTCCCTGGAGACCAACAACAACAACGTGGCCATCCCGCTCACCGGCGTCAAGGAGGCCTCGGCGCTCGACTTCGACGTCACCGACAACCGGATCTACTGGACGGACATCACTCTGAAGGTGAGGCTCAGAGAGCGGGGACGTGTGCGGACGGACGTCCTGCTGGTTGGCTGGAGGCCGGCAGGGAGGAGCAGTAATGGGCTCCCAGGAGACACCGGGGTGGGAGTAATTGATGGTTGCTCCCCTCCCCCTCCGTCCACTCTACTTTATCTCTTCTTTTTCTTCTCCAGATTGTAGTCCTAGATTTTATAGACTGTGTCAGTACAAAATGGTGCGAGGGTTACATTTATTTTCTTTTTTAAATGTTAAAATAATTAGGACCACAGACAGATATTTGAGGGCACAGTTAAATAAGAAGTCTGGTGTGATTCTGCGTGTTTCTTCTTGTATCAGAGTCTGATTTATCTTTTTTCTCTGTGCGATACAGCCAGAAACTCTCAGTAACACATTAACGAGCCACACTGTGGCATTATGTTCCTTTATTACCATGAACACACACTCTGGTTTATTTTAACTCAATCCCACACACACACACACACTGTCCTGCTGACAAATACTCACCAACCACACTGGATTAATCCGCCGCTGGAAATAGTCCCCCGCAGAAGGACTGTGTCCTCCTTTGTCTTTGATAAGAACTACACTGAGCAGCTGTTTTAGGGAATTGCCGATTAAACGACATTTATTTGTATAAAGACTTGGCTTAGAGCTGAGAGACACAGACAATAAATATTTAGTTATTGATATTTTCAAAAAGAAATCAATAGTATATTGTAAATATACAAAGGCAAAGTAAGTAAAATTACTAAATTCAGAATAATAAAACAAAAAATAATAAATACATATAAAAATAATAATATAAAATAAAAATTAAAAATTATTATTAGATATTTTAAAAAAATGAAAAAAGAGATCAAATACAGCAGAGAGGTGTAATTGGAAAATAAGAGTTAATTAAAATTAAAATAATTCTTAATAATGACGATGATTATAAGTGATTTAAGATTTTTTAAGGTTTTAAATTAAGTAATGAATTAAAAAAATGTAAAAAGAAATTGATAAATAATAAAAATCAATAAAGATAAGATGAAAAGAAAGTTGAGATAAAATTAAAACAAAATAGAGAGATGGCAATAGATAAAATTGACATTTTAATTAACTAAAGATAAAAAGGTAAATCTACATCGTTAAATAACCCTGAACATGGAGACATGAAAACAGTAAAAATAAAAAAGACTTTAAATAAATAATTTAATAAATAGAAATAAAAACAAATGACAGTAGATAAGAATGAACTAAAACAGATTAATGATGATACTGGAAGTATTAAGAGACTAACACAGTGCCGGTTTGGGTCTCACCTGTTCGTGGTCTCGGGTCCTCTCCGCTCTGCAGACCATCAGCCGGGCGTTCATGAACGGCAGCGCCCTGGAGCACGTGGTGGAGTTCGGTCTGGACTACCCGGAGGGGATGGCGGTGGACTGGCTGGGGAAGAACCTGTACTGGGCCGACACCGGCACCAACCGCATCGAGGTGGCCAAACTGGACGGGCAGCACCGGCAGGTCCTGGTGTGGAAGGACCTGGACAGTCCTCGAGCTCTGGCTCTGGATCCGGCTGAAGGGTGAGGACTGAAACTTAAAAACAAGAGACAATGAAATAAAGACTCACATGAGAACCATTTGTAAATAAAACCACCTTGTTTCCTGTCCGCAGATACATGTACTGGACCGAGTGGGGCGGGAAGCCAAAGATCGACCGAGCAGCGATGGACGGGACGGGACGGATCACTCTGGTGGCCGACGTGGGCCGAGCCAACGGGCTCACCATCGACTACGCAGAGCGCCGCCTCTACTGGACCGACCTCGACACCACGCTCATCGAATCCTCCAACATGCTCGGTGAGAATCAACAAGCCGTTATTTGTCTTTTTTTTGTTCTCATTTCTAAACATGACCGATAAAGATTTATTGGAAAGTATCGTTTCAGTTTTGAGGAAAGAAGATTCGTTGCATGCACTTTCACAGCATCACAATTTCTTAGTTAAAAGGAAGTTTTATTTGGGAAAGGGCTCGCTTTGTATTTAATTATTTATTTGCTGATGAAGCTACGGAGTGACTGAAACCTTAATTTAACCTATAAACTGTGATGCTGAGCAACAGCAGTGTGCAGCGTCTTTGTTTCTAAAGACTGAAGGAAATGCTGTGGCTGTGCTGCAACATAATTTTCTTTAAATGTTAAAAAAGACTATTGTTTAAAGTCTTAATTTGTCAGATGCACAACAGTTACAGAGAAGCGGTCGTCGTTTTCAGGTTCCCTCCAACAGCGCTACTACAAAAAATAGAAAAAGAAAATCATGCATCTAAAATATTAGAATCCGAGAATAAAATCATGCAGTTCAGTTGACATACTGGAAAGAAATATACATAAAATACTATACTACATCAATAAATAATGATAAAATGTTAATAAAGATGGGATAAAAAAATTAAAACAAACTGAGACAGTAATAGTGACAGAAAAAATTCCAAGTAAAATCCGTTCATTAAAAGTAAAAAAAATAAAGATATATACAGTAGATAAATACTTTAAGTGATTATAAAAATAAAGTAAAAAGACATAATTTAAAATTTAAGAATAATTATATTCTAAAATATTCTTAAATTATTTTATATTATAAAATAATTTAAGAATAATAAAAAAGTAATGAATAAAAAAAATGAATATTTTACAAAAATAAAGATAAAATGAAAATAACTATTAAATAAAAATAGCAATAGTGGTGACTTTAAAAAAGTAAAAATATGTTTTGAAAATAAAAAGCAAATTGAACAAACGTGGTTTTTAAATATATTTGACAGTCGCTGCTTCTTGGCGCTGGTTGTGTGATTGCAACATGGTTGGAGTGCAGCGTCTGAAACATGTTGCGTGTCTTCCTCTCATCTCCTTTTCACGCTATCTAGTAAAAAAAAGAAAAAAGAAAGAAAAGAAACCGAGTAACCCCTGCTGAAACACTGACAGATTTGTGTGTTCAGAGTTCAGTGACCTTTGTTTCAGTCAGAAGCTGCAGGATTCCCTCCAACACTGGAGCTTCAATCTTCTCCGCATTATATAACAGCCTGAGTTTTGCGGGTGTGTGTTTCTGTGCACATGCGTGTGTCGGTCTCAGATGACAGAGGAAGAAGTCAGCGCTCTCTCCATTAGCCGCTCGCTCCGAAACTTCAAAGTGCGGCTGAAACAAAAGCCGCCGCGCTGTCCTGAAGCGTTCCCTCTCAGCAGCACGTCGGTGGATGTGAACCAGGACCAAAATATTCCTCACAGAAAACTCCTAAAACGATGCTGTTATTAGACTGCAGGCCCCGCGCACACACACACACACACACTCGCACACTGCGCTTGCAACACTACCAATTTCGTGTGCAGGAAAACAGCCTCGGACTTGGCGAAGGACGGCGAGGACAGAAAATAACCCTCGCAGGGCAGATGGCTGCTGCACCGACACTTTTATATTTTCTCAACTCTTTAGTGAACTTTAACACCTGTTTTTAATTCAGTGTGTAAAAGCTTTAAGTCTAATTTTAGCCAAGACATTATAGTTTATTTAGTTTTTCGTTGTTTTTTTTTACTTTTAGGTGAACTTCATAGCCACATAATTTCATTTCCTGTGTGCCGTGAAAAAAAGTAAGAAATGCTTTAAGACAAGTTTAGAAATGTCAGGAACTTTTCTGTAATTATCTGCCGACTAAAAGTGAATGTAGCGCACAAGTTAAAGTAGAGATTTGTGTTTTATTTTCTCTTTAGTGTTTTATGGACTCGTTTTTTTAATGGGAGAAACACAGACTGTTGTTTTTATCCAGATGACAAACAAAAATACACTATATGTAAATCTAATAATTCAGCGAGGCTTTTGTCAAGTCCAGCAGATCCAGAATTTATCTGATAAACTGTTCAAAGAAAAATATTTGCGGTATGAACTTCAAACTTGATGGCAATGTAGAAGACGTCTCTTTTTTAAAATTTTGTGTAACTTTTTAAAGCTTTAAAGCTTTTTTTGTTTGTTTGTTTGTTTTGAGATCAGGTACAAGTTTAAACATGTTTTTTTTCCACTGTTTTTTTTAATTGAAATTTTCCAGGCAAACAAGAACCAGTAGTTACGTTTCAATGACACTGACATCTACTTCAGACAAGTACATATACATAGATAAATACCTCTATATATGAAAACATATAGAAAAAAAGAAATAACAATAGCAATAGATATTAAAGTAATATTAAGAAATAACAATATATACACTAAATTAAATTGATAAATAATAATAAAATAAAGTATAAAATGTGAATAAAAATGAGATAAAAATGAAAACAAACTGAGAGATAGTAATACCAATTCTTATTCTTATTAAAATGTAATTAAAAATAAAATAAATAAATACAGGTATACATGGAGAGATAATAAAAGAATAAAAGAAGAATAATAAAAACTAAAAGATAACAAACTGAATAAAATTTCATTAATAAATAATAATTATAAAAATTAAGATGAAATGAAAATAATTATCAAGTAAAAATGAAATAAAAAAGAGATAATAGTAATAGTTATACAAAAAAATAAATAATATATAATAATAATAATAATAATATAAAAAAATAATAAGTAAATAATAAATAATAATAAGTACAATCCTCAATAAAATGTTAACAATAAAGGATAAGAAAGACAGGACAGAGGAATTAATTTACAAACAAGTGTAACTTGCTGGATGCGGATGAAGTGCTCGACTCCACAGAGCCCAAATACCCGTCTGCGAGTCCCCGGTAACACACACAGTGTAAAGCAGTACAGATGAATATTTCTGGAGATGTGGGAAGGACACGCTCACACAGACAGACGTCTCATCTCTCCTGTCTTTGTCTCCTCAGGTCAGGACCGTGAGGTGATAGCCGACGACCTCCCTCACCCCTTCGGCCTCACCCAGTACCAGGACTACATCTACTGGACCGACTGGAGCCAGCGCAGCATCGAGCGAGCCAACAAGACCAGCGGGCAGAACCGCACCGTCATCCAGGGCCACCTGGACTACGTCATGGACATCCTGGTGTTTCACTCGTCCAGACAGGGCGGCTGGAACGCCTGCGCCTCCACCAACGGACACTGCTCACACCTGTGCCTCGCCGTCCCCGTCAGCAGCTTCGTCTGCGGCTGCCCCGCCCACTTCTCCCTCAACTACGACAACAAGACGTGCAGCGGTGAGGCGCCCACTCCTGCGCCTTCTCTCCTCATTTTTCACCCCGCTGAGAGTAACGTCTCGTCTAAACGTTCTTCTTCGTTTGTCCTCCAGCTCCGACGTCCTTCCTGCTGTTCAGCCAGAAGACGGCGATCAACCGAATGGTGATCGACGAGCAGCAGAGTCCGGACATCATCCTGCCGATCCACAGCCTGAGGAACGTCCGAGCCATCGACTACGACCCGCTGGACAAGCAGCTGTACTGGATCGACTCCAAGCAGAACGTCATCCGCCGCGCTCAGGAGGACGGGAACCAGGTACACAAACCTCTGTCCTCTGAAAATGTGTCCTGTTAACCCGGTTTGGCTCATTTTAACCCTTTTCATTCTTCATGTTTTTATAATTTTGTCTATGATCATGCATATGGCATACGTTTTGGCAAATTTTGTGTTTTTGTTGAATCTTGACATTTTTCGCTCAGCTCCTACAATGAGTCTAAAACGGGTCTGGGCTT
The DNA here is from genome assembly GCF_026936395.1 of Plectropomus leopardus. Lineage (NCBI taxonomy): Eukaryota > Metazoa > Chordata > Actinopteri > Perciformes > Serranidae > Plectropomus > Plectropomus leopardus. The sequence goes on along the minus strand of NC_142197.1, from coordinate 3,052,611 downwards.
TTTCCTCTGAATTCTGTCATTTTTACTATTTTCCACCCGATGATGTCATTTTTAACATATTTGGCATGTGGACATAATATATCCCTATAATAAAATTTACTTTGCATGTAGTATAAAACATAGTGGCATCATGACAAAAACTGGCATTTAAAGGGTTACAATTCTGAAAATTAATAAATATTTGCTATTTATGATTAGGACTGATGTTTAAAAAAAATAAACTCAATGAAAGTAGAAAATGATATTTACGTATAATATTTTTTAAAGCCTGATTTTGAAAAGCGTGTTTTGTGTGCAGAGTGTGTAATATTAAAGCGGTCCTTAAAGGGTTAAAGTAGTCAAATAAAACCTGTCTCTGACCTGCGCTGTCTCCGCTCTCGTCCCCTCAGAGTATGACGGTGGTGTCGAGCTCTGTGGGCGGACCCAGCCAGGGTCTGCAGCTGTACGACCTGAGCATCGACATCTACAGCCGCTTCATCTACTGGACCAGCGAGGTCACCAACGTCATCAACGTCACCCGCACGGACGGCAGCAGGGTCGGAGTGGTGCTGAGAGGAGAACACGACAAACCCAGAGCCATCGTGGTCAACCCGGAGAGAGGGTCAGTGTCCTCGCTAACGCCTCCGTGAACATGTCTACACACACACACACACACCAGCATTTCGCACTATAATTTCAATAATTTGGGTTGTGTATGCAGCATTTTCTTTTTGTTTTTTTCAGGCCTTCTTCCGAATGTAGCATTTTGTGATGAAGACATGCGGGACATGCCGTGTTGATTCAGGTTTTAGGATCAGTCTTTGGACATGTACACATTCAGACACGCGGCCTCATGATCAGCTCCGTGCGTTTTCAGCTGGCACAGTTTCTTTTAAAGACGTAGATATAAAAGGCTCTTGGATTTGAGCAAATTTTACATCTTTTTCAAGAAGGTGGTTGAAGAAATGAAAGAGGAAGACTGTGTTCACATGTCCAACGAGTACAAGTCCGATGAAGACTTTTCTTAAAAATCACCTGTTAAATAGTTGGCAGTGAAAGTGCTGATATGTCCGACATCCTGCTCCAGCATCCTGCTCCCCCAAAATTTTTAAATAAAAAAAAAAAATTTAGAAAATGTTCTTAAGAACAAACAAACAGAAAAAAGGCAACATTTTTCTTGTTAAAATATAAAAAAAACCATTTTTCAACGAAAGCATACAGGTTGGGCAAACATGTTTTCTAATCCTGTTCTGAATTTATTATTTTGTAAAATAATATATATTTTTTAAAAAGCTTTATTATAGTAATGAAACAGAGAAGTAATAATGGTCATCACAGAGCATGTATATTCTTTAAAATTTAAAAAAAGGAAATCTGTCAAGGAAAGAAAAAGTGATTATAAATATAATTCCATACTCAGCATTTTTCATTGCTGTTGTACCATAATTGTGGAAAACAACACGACCAGTGACGGTTAAATTAGACAAATTAGACAAAGTTAAACTAACTTTTTCTTTGATGAAGCTTCCTCCTCTCTCTGTCGCACTAATGGTTTAGTGTTTTTGGGGAGGAAGCAGTACGTAGTTGGAAGGATAAACGGATGGATGCAGGCAGTTTTAAGAAATTGGGAAACTGCCATCAACTTCACAAGTTTCACCAGCAGATTTTCCGTGACTTTATTTGCCAGATTTCTTCCTGCAGTTAAACTGGTGTTAAATCCAGTTCCAGGAAACATGAAAGAGCGTCAGATGTTGCTCTGTGAGCTCTGCAGACACCTCAGACTCACGCAGGTACAAACGCTCCCGCTCCTCTTATTAAGAGACAAAGTTGTCTCGGAGCGTTTGGTTTGTGTCTCTGCTCCTCGGCGTCTTTGTTTCTAATCACACAGTAATTTGTTCTCGTTGTTTATTCTCTCGGGCTCGTGAAGTTCTTGAAGCCCCGTCGCAGCTCGGTGGTGCCGAGCCGCTTGTTTGGAACCATAATTGCAGGGTTTCCTTCGGGCCGGGGTTCGCGCAGTAATCTCCGGGTCATTGTGTGGTCGAGAAATGGAGTCTGCAGATGTTCGGAGAGGAAAACACGCCAGAAAGGAAACATCAGGAAGTGTTCAGATGAGCCGAATGAATCAGAAACGCTGCTAACAAGTCGCTCTCTGCTGCAGGTACATGTACTTCACCAACCTGCTGGAGCGCTCGCCCAAGATCGAGCGGGCGGCGCTGGACGGCACGGAGCGGGAGGTGCTGTTCTTCAGCGGTTTGGGGAAACCCGTCGCTCTGGCCATCGATAACGAGGTGGGGAAGCTGTTCTGGGTCGACTCGGATCTGCGGCGCATCGAGAGCAGCGACCTCTCCGGTGAGTCTGAAGGTTGAGCTGAACGTCGTTGTCCGGCAGGGTGTTAAAACGCCGCCTGGTTTGTCAGGATTTAAAGTTCTCTGTATCATATTTCGTTTGAATCCCTCCAAGTCTTCAAAAACAGTTCAAAAGAAAAAAGATGGACGCATGATAAGCTTTCGTTTTATCTGGTGGCAAAGCATTAATTAAAATATTCAATAACATCCTCAGAAATTCAGAAAAATCAGAAATCTTTTGTCGATCCAGGTTTTGAAGATATCAGAATTTATCCGTTATTTATTTTTCACCGTGAGAAAATGCACTTGTGGCAGGAGAGTGTGTGAAAAGTGTCAGTTGTGTGCGTCTCATGGTCAGTGTGAGAGTTGACAGACTAACTTGCAGTTACTATAATCATAATTTTTGCACGTCACACAGTGGCTGTGGCACAGATCGTATTCGAGGACAGTCTTCAGTCAGACTCAGAAAAAAAAACTGTTAAAAAAAAAAAAAGAAAAGAAAAACAGGACATGACCCTAAAAAGTGCTTTAAAATTATAATATTCTATAAAATATTTCTGTAAACATAATTGATAACTGCGAATATAGTTTAATCTAGCTTTTTCAAAAAAATATATATATACATTTTTCACACATGTCACGTAGCTGATCGTATTAGAGGACATCCCATGTACAACAGTTCCCCCAAAATCTTCAGTGAGATTGAGAAAAAGTGTGCATGTAAACGCAGCCTGAAACTGTTTCCTGCTGTGTTTATAGCTGATTTAATGAGTCGGTTGGTTTGTTTTGGTGACGAGGACCCCTCTGCCCAAAAATCGGCTCCCAATAAAATACTTCCTGAATTCTAACCAGGAGAAGTTTAGCTGGTTGAATCTGCGGTTCACCGTCAGACGGCACGAAATCCCTCTAAATTTTACACACTTCACCTTTAAGCCCTCAGACACACTGGTGGTTTGTAGAAGTTTCTCTCAGCAGGTGTGTGGCGTGTGTGTGTGTGTGTGGCGTGTGTGTTAGCGTGTGTGTGTGTGTGTGTGTGTGTGTGTGCGTGCGTGTGTGTGTGTGTGTGTCGGGGGTTAAAGGAGGAGGAGGAGGAGGAGGAGAGTCAGGGAGTAAATGTGTGAACAGAGCAGATGAAGGACTTTTCGGGGGAGTTTTGTGCCTGGAAAGGGGAAGTTGGCGCGGAGCCCCGAGCTCAGCACATTCCTGTGATTCTCCGGAGCCCCACGCAGGCCGTCAGGAATGTAAACCATCTGTACGAGAGGACGGAGGAGGACGGAGGAGGACGTAAACAGACGCGGGCTTCAGAGGAGTCCCGGATCCTGAGTCTCTGATTCAGGACTGAAGACGGTTTTAAAGCCCGCTCTGGCCTCCGTCCTCCTCTTTGATCCCCTGCAGGGAAACCTGTTAAATTCGGTCTGAGCGGCGTCTTCAGGTCACGCTGCGGAGGCTGCCGCCCCCATCAGGACGTTTCCGTTACTAACAGCTGCTACAGCACAAAGAGGGACCACAGACATGTTCGTGTGAGGGCGACCAGAAATATTCAGGACTGAGCTCTGAATGACTTTCCAACAAAAAATCATTAAATCGGATCTGGTTTTCATCCACCTCTGTAGCTCAGAGTCCCTTTAAGTGGATTTTTATTCTTTTTATAGAGGTTAATGATGAAAAAACGAACAAACAAATAAAATTTACAAGCACATGAACATAATTACCCGTCCAGGCCGAAATGAAATAAAATAAATATGTACGTTTTAAAATTGATAAAATTGGACAGGATCTTTTTTACTAATAAATTAATTCTAAAATCATATTTAAATCTGAAATGGGCCCAAAGGTTTGGAAGGAGTTTGTTTGAGTTTTTTTGAGTTTGTTTTTTAATTTATGGTTGTTTTTTTGTTCAGTCATTTTAAATTTTTGGCAATTTTTATAGAAATCTTTAAAACATTGTTTTTAGGGAAACAGACTGGAATGCATATTCAAGAATTGTGTGATTTTTTTCCCTTACATTTTTAGGGGATTTTAATTTTAAAAAACCTTAAAAAAAAATAAAAAAAATCTTATATTTAGAAAAAAACACCAGGCAAGTAGGGCAGCAAAAAATATGTTTGTTCTTAAAAAGTCATGAAAAAGTTTTGAAATTTTGTCTGTGAGTGTGTGGGAACCCTCGGCTTCACTATTATTTCATTTTTATCACTTTTCTTTGTTATTGTTTGTATTGTATGTATTTAAATCAATATTTGAGTATAAACTGTATAATATTTTGAATGTATTCTGGTCTTTTAGTTTCCAGCTTACCATAAGAAATATATATATGTATATATATATATATATATATATATATATATATATAAATGTGAGAAAAATACAGTGTGTAATGTGTTGCCATGTAGCTGACGTCGGTGTGTCGCTGTCCTCCTGCCTCCCCTCCTGCCTCACCCCTCAGTTTCTCACCCGTTTTGTTGCCTCTGTTCCTGAACTTTTTTCCCTACAACCTTGTTTTGTTTTTCCCCCGGTGCTTTAAAAAAAAAAACACATTCAGGAGCCAATCGGATCGTGATCGCGGACTCAAACATCCTGCAGCCGGTGGGCCTGACGGTGTTCGGGAATCACCTGTACTGGATCGACAAGCAGCAGCAGATGATCGAACGCATCGACAAGACGACGAGGGAGGGACGCACCAAGATCCAGGCTCGCATCGCCTACCTGAGCGACATCCACGCCGTCCACGAGCTCGACATGAGGGAGTACAGTGAGTCCGACACACGTTTCCTGTCAAGTCTATAAGTATAATATAATAAATAATTTAATAAAAGAAATACTTTTTCTGTGTACTCAGAAACTTTTAGGTCATTTTCGTGTCACTTTTATTTCTTGCTATTTGGTGGACAAGTTTCTGTCTTTTTTCCAGTTTTTCAAAGAAATCAAAACAGTTTGCTTTTCAAAAGGTTAAACTGTTATTTTCCATAAAAACTACACAAATATCTGTCCTGAGATAATTTATATTCAGGTTGTGTATTTTATCCACAGTTATTTCTCACCTGACCTTTGTGTCCCTGCAGGTAAACACCCGTGTACCTGGGACAACGGCGGCTGCTCCCACATCTGCATCGTGAAGGGAGACGGGACAACTCGCTGCTCGTGTCCCGTCCACCTGGTGCTGCTGCAGGACGAGCTCTCCTGTGGAGGTCAGACATTTTACAGGGTTTTTTTTTCCTGGTGTGTCACATTTAACACCACAATTGGCCAACAGATAGTGTTAGTAAACAGTAGAAAGCAGCATGGAGGCCAGTGAAAATCTACTTCTTACAGGGTTTGCACAGTCTTTAAAAAAATTAAAAATTACTTATTTTATTTTATTTATTTATTTATTTATGTATTTTTACATAAAAATCACTCATTATTTAAAAATCATTAAAATACTTCACAAAATGTATTTTCTTAAAATTTTAATTTTAATTAAAATTTTGGAGATTTTTTTCTGAAAAAATCACGAAAACTTCTTTAAAGAAATAAAAGTTGCCCATAAATATTATAAATATATATAAAAATCACAAAATTATTTTAAAGGACATAAAATCAGTTTCTTAAAATCGTCAATCCTTTTTAAAGAAATAAAAATTATAAAATATTTTCTTCAAAAAAATGGCAAAAAAGTCCAAAATTTTTGTAAAGAAAAAAAAAGTTTCCTCCAAAAATCGTCAAAAATCATGAAAATGTATTTGTAGTGAGTTAGGCTGAGATTAAAACAGACACAGCTGCAAAAGCGCTCTGTCTTTAATAAAACGAGGCGCTGCGCTCTCTGTGTGATCTCTCTGCGCTGACTCTGATGGTCTCATGTTCCCCCTCAGAGCCCCCCACCTGCTCCCCGGAGCAGTTCTCCTGCACCTCCGGCGAGGTGGACTGCATCCCTCAGGCCTGGAGGTGCGACGGTTACCCCGAGTGTGACGACAGCAGCGACGAGGAGGACTGCCCCGTCTGCTCCGAGTCCGAGTTCCAGTGCGACAGCCGGCAGTGCATCGACCTGAGCCTCCGCTGCAACGGAGAGATCAACTGTCAGGACCGCTCGGACGAGAACAAGTGTGAAGGTGAGACGGATCGCTCTCACCCGGACCGGACGCCGGCTGCATCCGGAGGCTTTTAGATCCCAACAGGAAAACTCCAATTATTGATTATTTTCTGAAACAGAGTCGATCTGATTCTTCTGTTCACCTAAAGGTTGATTAAATGAAGTCTGTGTAAAGGGAATTTTGAGATTTCTCTCAAAACACCTTATACAGGTGCATCTAAAAAAAAATTAAATATCATGAAAAAATTCATTTTTCTTCATAATTTCATTTAAATAGGTTAACTTTCATATATTGTGTATTCATTATACGTCAATTATTTTTTTTTGTTTTAATTTTAATGACTATAGCTCATGAAAAACAGAAATTTAGTTTCTTTCATTATTACAATATTTCCGAAGATGGTTCAAAAACAGTATGTTTATTTTTATACTCAAAACTCAATACTATACCTAATACTACTCGGCCCTCAGCTCATCTGTATTTTTGGTTGAGTGTTTCAAATATTTTGAAATATATTTTGTTTGTTTTTTTATGTTTTAGTTGTACTATAATAAAAATGAAAATAGAAAATTGCTTGAAATGTTTTAGTATCTATTAAATTTCAACATTCTTAAATAACTGATGGAAAATATTGAACTTTTTCACATTATTCTATTTTTTCTAGATGCACCTGTAAATGTATCTTTATTAAATTATTATTTAACATCTACTGGTGTATAAACGATGTCTTCAGCTTAACGTTTTATGATCTTAATATTTGCACATTTTGGGATGTTAATTTAAATGTTTTGGTCCTTTTTAGCTGCTAATTTTTCAACAAGAAGAGAAATTCTTTAAAATGATTGTGATGAGTTTCATTTCACAAGCAGCATCAAAACTGAACGTGTAAAATAAAGAAAAAGCAACATTATGACAGTTAAGAACTAACAGAGGCTTTTAGATGTGACATGATGGTTTTCCGTCTCTCTGTTTGTCTCCCAGTACGTTGTCCTCTGGACCAGTTCTCCTGCACCAACGGTCAGTGCATCGGCAAACACAAGAAGTGCGACCACAACATGGACTGCACGGACAACTCAGACGAGATCGGCTGCTGTGAGTCTCACTGTTCAAACAAGATATCACGTTTACATTCAGTCATACTGCAGAGCAGCTGCATCAGGCCTACCCACAGACTGTAAATAAATATTTATTATTTACAGTCTATGGGCTTACCAAATGTGATGCTTCTGTCTGTTTTAAATTTGGTGTATATATATAAATTTTATTTAATCAGGAAGTCATCCAAATCTCATTATGAGTGGGACATGAGTACAAAGTTTAAATAAAATAAAATAAAAATATTTAAAATAAAATGAAAATGTACAACAAAAAAAATGTAGAAATATATGAATCAATTTTTGAAAAATCTAATTTAAAATATACAATTAAAAATGAAATAAATAAAATGTTGGGATCAACAGTTGCATAAAGTTCACAGTTCAAAATCTCAAAGAAATCAAATTAGTATTTAATATGTGCAATTATTCATCATGGGCTTATCTGCAAGTGAAAAAAAAGGAAAAGGCTTTCATATTTTAACATATTTTTATCACGTCTTTTTTTTCTTGTTACTTTTTTAAATTTAATTTTTAATGTATTTATTTATTTTGAAGTGAATTTCCCCATTCTGAGATTAATGCATTTTATTTTATTTTATTTTATTTTATTTTATACTGAAAGTTTCTGCTGTTATATTTTGCCTTTTTTTTAGCTGCATGAATGAAAACTTAAACTGATCTGGTTATTTCTCATTTAAGATTTCCTTAAAATTATTATTTTGAACATATGAAACAATCATAAAATAATAAAATATCAAAAATAAAAAAAATACCAGATTTTTTTAGAATAATTACTTTGAAGAGAAACCTGATCATCTTCAGCTGCTGTGATATTTTTATCTTTATGAAACATTTACTGCGTTCTGACATCACTCTTCTTCTTCTTCTGTGGTTTCAGATCCGACCGAGGAGCCTCCTCCTCCGTCCAACAACACCATCGGCTCCATCGTGGGCGTCGTCATGGCGCTGTTCGTGGTTGGCGCCGTGTACTTCGTGTGTCAGCGCGTCCTCTGCCCGCAAATGAAGGACGACGGCGAGACGGTCACCAACGACTTCGTGGTCCACGGGCCGTCGTCGGTGCCGCTGGGATACGTCCCGCATCCGAGCTCGCTGTCCAGCTCGCTGCCAGGTGGGACGGCATCACCTCACGTGTTTATATGTTATTTAATGAGCGTGATGCTGACGTCTGTTTCCATGCCAACAGGTATGTCCAGAGGGAAGTCTGTGATTGGCTCCCTCAGCATCATGGGCGGGAGCAGCGGACCTCCGTACGACCGCGCACACGTGACCGGAGCTTCGTCCAGCAGCTCGTCCAGCACCAAGGGGACGTATTTCCCCCCGGTGAGAGGACGATGTTTAATACGTCTACAGCTTCGTACAACTTTATTATCAACTCGTAAACAAGGACAAAGCAGGGCGGGTGTTTGATTAAACACTTTTTAACTTTTAATTCTGTGAAAAAAAGCAGATTATTTTCTAGGTTATTTATTTATTTAACTATTTTTACTTATTTATTTCATGCTCTGTATCCTTTTTTTCCTTTTTCACTATCTTTACACATTTATTTCATGCTCTCTATATTTTTTTAACTATTTTTACTTAATTTTATTTCATGCTGCAAATCCTTTTTTATTATATTTATTTAACTACATTTATTTCATGCTCTACATCCTTTTTTTAGTATTTTTACTTAAATTTATTTCATGCTGTACATCTTTTTTTTTTACTGTTTCACTTAATTTTATTTAATTCTCTACATTTTTTTCATTAGATTTCCTTTAAAAAAAATCAACGGTTTCTTTTAAACACAACAAACTAACATGTAATAAGTATTTAATTAATAAAAAATCTTTTCATACCTTCAAAAAAAATATGAAAAGTTTGGGATCAGTAAAATAAAGTATCACTTTATATTTTATTTTTGATAAGTTCTTCGGATCATGATGTTTATTTTTTGAATATTTTGTATTTATCATTTTTTCCAGATCCTGAATCCGCCTCCGTCTCCGGCTACAGTCCGCTCTCAGTACACGATGGAGTTTGGTTATTCCTCTAACAGTCCCTCAACACACAGATCCTACAGGTAACCCACATTTATATAACGTTATATCACTTTAGATCACTTTATATCACTTTATATCACATTTATATCACTTTCTATCACATTATCTTCATAATAAGTAAAGTTTTTCTTTTAGGAACAGTCACTAACTGCTTCAGTCAATTCGTAATTTCCCCAAATCGGCTCATTTTTCCATCGTGTTTTTGAAATACCGGAGTGAATATTTAATGTAATCAGACTGCAGATTAGTCAGTCTGCAATAAACAGCTTCTTCCTGTTTACACTGAAATCTGTAAACAAACTCTGAGCTCCGTCTGCAGCTTCGTGTCCTCTCAAGTTCTTTGAGACGTCTGCACAGTGGCGGCGCCGCCTGTCACGGATGATACAGACGATTCATACAGTCATGAAAACCCTGGAAAAGTCATGGAATTTGCAAGTTGCAATTTCCAGGCCTGGAAAAGATTTGGGGAAACTAAATATGTCCTGAAAGATTTGGAAAATTCATGGAATTTTGTTTCACAAAGCTGTAAAATAACACGAGGTGTTCAAGGTCCGTCAGAAACTTTAAAATTTAACCCCGATTTCTGTTTCTACAGTTTCTGGCTGTGATAAATGGCCATTTTAGTGATTTTTAAAGAAAACATGCAGTTGGTTTTGGAACGAACAAAATCACACAAAAAGAGACAAAGAGAAAAGTCAAAATAGCGAAAATAGTTTATTTTAAAATCACCAACATATTTTTGAAGATAAACAAAAAAAATTCCAAAATTGTTTATTTAAAAAATCACCAAAAATTTAGGGGGGGAATATGCCAAAAATTTTAAACAAAAGAAAAAGCCTAAATGGTTTTGTCAAGAGAACCAAAAAAAAGGCCAAAAAAATAAATAAATAAAACAAAAGAGTCCTTCCAAACCCTCCTGCCTGTTTTCTTTTTAAAAAAAAAAAAAAATAATAAAATAAAATTTTAACAAAAACAAAAAAGTCAAAACATTTAAAAAAAAAAAAAAAAGATAAATAAATAAATAAAAAATCGCAAAAGTGATTGGTTGGTGGTTGGAAAAAAAAGATTAATTCAAATAACAAAAAAAAGTGTAAAATTAGCGTTTTTTTGGGAAGTTCGTCAGTTTGACGCCTTTTGATGAAGGAAACTGTAAATTACTAAACTGTTCTTCTTCTGTGGTGTTTCTCAGCTACCGACCCTACACCTACCGCCACTTCGCCCCTCCCACCACCCCCTGCAGCACCGACGTGTGCGACAGCGATTACACGCCGGGACGCCGGGCGCCGCTCAAGTCCAGCGCCGCTGCCTCCGCCGCCGCCGCCAAGGGCTACACCAGCGACCTCAACTACGACTCGGAGCCTTTTCCGCCGCCGCCGACGCCCCGCAGCCAGTACCTGTCGGCGGAGGAGAACTGCGAGAGCTGCCCGCCGTCGCCTTACACCGAGCGCAGCTACTCCCACCACCTCTACCCGCCGCCGCCCTCGCCCTGCACGGACTCCTCGTGAGCCCCCATAATCCCCCTCTGCGCCCCGCTCCGCCCCCACCCCTCACTGTAAATAGCAATTGTGCATATATGAGGAAAAAAAACGGGAGACTGATGAAGAGGAGGAGGAGCGACGCGCAGGACGAGAAAAGGAAAAAAAACGGGAGCTGCAGAACATTTGTACATTGAAAAAGAGAAAAGCATATTTATATATTTTCTATACAGTGTTTACTGATGATGCCATAGAGGTTTGTATTAAGAAATTTGTACATTTTTTTAAGAAAAGGTTTTATTAAAATCATCACAAATATAAGTTGCCTTAAACCAGGAGGAAAAAAGAGGCTGAAGGACAAAAAGCACACAGCGGGACGTTTTAACTTATCTGATGCCAAATATGAAAAACACCTACAGGAGAAAAAAAAGAAGAAGAAGAAGAGCAGCGGCGCCCCCCGGAGGCTCGGCAGTGTCTGTAGTTACCATGGAAACTGGAAAAACAAAAAAAGGCCCGTGTGAGAACGAAAGTGGTACTGGGTCTTTGATTTTTGAATTTACCTCCTCAGTTACGAAACGGTTCGTAAGATCGTGTCTGATGTGGATGTGAGTCATGTGATCAATCATGTAGCAATAAGGCACATATTTATTACCCAATCGATCGATCAATCAAAGGAGGAGCCGCTCTGAGAGAGTCGAACAGGCTGCAAATTTGATCATCTACGGAGGCTCAGAAGTGACAAAACAACTATAGAAAATATCAGGAAAAGACAATCCACCTCTTTTGTGCACTAAAAATGAGGATTTTTTTTTTTTTAAATTTACCAATGACTATTTTTTATCGATTATGCATGTCAGTTTGTTTGTTACTTTTGCTGCTTTTTAACTTGACAGGACAAAAACCCAAAAGTTTTGCCATCAAAACATCCCTCCCAGGTCGCTCTGCTGATTAAGCGACTGAATTTTGAATTTTTGCAAGAAACTAGTTAATACTACTAAAACACATTTTCTCTACTAAAGCTCAGACTTTTTTACTTCTTCCTAAAATCTTCCCAGATTGACACCAGTAAATAGGTGTCAAGCTATTAAAAGCAAAGTTAACAGAAACTGACATCCCTAATAGAAAATAGTTCTTGATCTTGACCCCTCAGGGCCTCCGTACAGAACACTAAAACATATTTTCTTTACTATAAATGTTTTTTTTTTCTTAAAAACTAACTGGTTAACAAGTGTTGGACTGTTAAAAACAAAATTAACAGAAACTGGCATGCGTACCAGAAACTAGTTCTTGCTCTTGTCCCCTCGGAGCCTCCATACAAAACACGGAAACACTAGTTTCTCTCTTAAAGTAACTTTTTTTATATATATACTTTTAAAAATTGACCAGTAAATAGTTGTCTAGCTATTGAAAACAAAATTAACAGAAACGGACATCCCTACCAGAAACTAGTTTTTGCTGTTGTCAGCTCAGGGCCTCCGTACTAAACACTAAAAAATGGTTTCTCCACTAAAGATACTTTATTTTATTTTTATTTTATTTTTTATATACTTTTAAAAATTGACAAATTAATACTTATCAAGAAATTGAAAACAAAATTAACAGAAACTGTCAACCTACCAGAAACTAGTTTTTGCTCCTGTCGCCTCAGGGCCTCCGTACAAAAACACTAAAACGCATTTTTATCCACTAAATGTTAAAGAATCAGACGTCACATGACTCACGTCCTCCAATCACCGTGATGTTCAGACGGGATTTAAACCAAAACGTACGCTTGTGTTTTCACATGTTCTGTTCTCGTTGAGATGCTCGACTGCAACTTGTGTGTTTGTGAGTGAATCGACCCAAAGCTGCACAGCGAACACATCAACACTTTTTATTTTATTTTTATTTTTCTGTTTTGTGGAGGACGCAGCGTTTCCCACCATGAACACGATCTTGTGCCTGACCAGTCCCACGTCTTCATTTTTTTATTTTTTATGTCGTTGTTACTTTGAGGAAAAAAAAAAGAACACAAAGGAAATCCAGTGCCCACTAAATGCTATATAGTATTTTTGTACCACATATTGTGTAGATAACGTATTTATAAGCTATATAGAAAATCATTGTAAATCTATCCATTGAACTCTTGCAGTACTTTTCATTCCGTCTTTTTTTATATTGCCTCATTATATTTTTCTACAGAGTTTCACTCCAAACGTTCGGCGACAATCTCAGATCAGAAGAACATATCCAGGTTTTTAGTGTCTGTTCATGTTTGATGGCTGTTTGTGCCAAAATAATCTGTTTGTAAACAAAGTGGAGGCAGATGTCGGGACCAGAGGTGAAAAAACACGAGGCGGCTGTTGCCTTGAGTCAACAATCAGCTTTTTTTTTTTTTTTTCTTTTTTTGTGAATCTGTTTGTGTGTTTGTGCTTCTCGTGACGACCAGAAATATATTTTTCAAGATAACTCGTCGCATCGTCTGATAACCGTCGTCACGTTTTGGCTTCCTGTCGTTCAGTTTGTCGTTGAGCTTCTGAGAAAAGCAGCACCAGCATGAATCTGACAATCTTAGTGTTTTTGTTTTTACACGTCACATCGCGTCATTTTTAGATAACATTCAAAGCACAAACTAACAACTGTCTTCATGAGACATTTTAAACGTTGGAGAAAGAATCTAAGAAAATCTGATTTTGTGGCACTGTAAAATGTAATTTAAATCTTGTATTCCTGAACAAAATCCACCAAATATCTGTGACGATGTTTAGAGCTGGGTATTGATTCTTTGGTACAAATTTTAAAAATACAAAACTGCTTTTTCAGATTCGGTACGAAACCTTTATTTATTGTTGTTAACTTTAAGGAATATGTCTGTTTTTTAAATCTTCAAAATTCAAACGTTCTCAAATTTTAAATGTGTTAACAGCCATAAATTAACTTGAAAGTGTATTATTTAAATGTGAATTTTTCAGATCAAACTTCTTTAAATGAGAGTTTTGACACTGCAGACACAGTACGGTCAGTAAAAAATTTAAAAATAAGCATGCTCATGATCAATACCCAGCTCTAATATTCAGTCTTTATTTTTAAATTTGAAAAAAGGGCCATCCCGTTGAAATAATCCCACTTGTTTCAAGATAAGTTTTAGTAATTTTTTTTTTTAAATTGTCATAACATAAAGACAGAAAAGGGCATCAGATCTTTCATAAAGAAAAATATATTTGAAGTTTTGAAAAATATTTTTAGTATCTTGTGCACACAAATTATTTTGTACAGAAATGAGACAATGACGTGTTTTATGCCTAATAATCTTGTGCTTGTTTGCTCAAAAGTCAGCGTTTGCTTACAAGCTATTGTCCCTTTTTTTCATTTTGGGTGCAAAAGTTGTTTTCCTGGCACAGAAATACTTAGTTAAAAAGTTATTCTCAAAAATTGTTAATTTGCAAAAATGATCTCACAAAATATTTGTTAGGTGATGGTAATTTGTGCCTTGAAAGAAATTTATACACATTTTAATTTTGTTTGCACAAGATATTTAAAACATGTCTTTATGGATTTTGGCTAAGTTAAATTTTCTGTTTTAGTTTATTTAAACAGATCATTTCTTTTTGGCCCATTTAACAAAATAAGATTTAAGACTTTTTTTTTAATACAGTGCAGAAAATAACAAAATGTCTCATTTATCTGAACAGAAACTCAAACCACCAAACACCAGTGACGATGCCACAACGTGAATCTCTGTGTATTTTTGGCCCCCTCCTGCCTCCGTACATCCTCCGTCTCTGTCCGCTGAGCGCTACCTGTGGTACAATCACTGCTCCGCACATCCAGGTGTGTTTTTCAGGCACATTCACATCAAACTCTACAAACATTGTTGGGAGACGTTCTCATTCTCTAACTGCACTTTACAGGACTTTTTTTTTCTTTTAGCTGGTTTCTGGTACAAAAACTTCACAGTAAAGTTGTTAAAGGTGGACGTTTGGTTCGTTTAGAAGAGTCCAAAAATAAACATGACAGAGAATTTTAATTTTAATCAGATTTTTATTGTCTGGTTGATGTTGGGGGGAACTTTTTTGGTAAATTGTTCCCTTATTGGACTTCATTTTTACCCTCAGTTTACCTCATGTGTTCCCTCGGATTAATAATTTGCAGCGTTTTTAGAGTAATAAATCAAACTCTTATGTTCTGAGCATCTTCTGTTAGTACAGAGAGCTTTTAGAAACTGGATAAAATCTGCAGGTTTGTAGGAAGTTTTTGTGGGTTTTTTTTTTAATGTGGAACAATCTGTTAAATCTGTTATATGGAAGGTCAAAGATGTCAAAAATGTTTAAAATTCAGTGAAACTATTATATTTAACAGGTCAAATGGAAACAAAGTGACAAAATTCTTAACTATAGAGAATACATAATTTACTTGATTTATTAATAAGGTACAAATTAGTAATTTGAGGGAACCAATAAATCAAAGGGTACTAATTAAGTTTTGAGGGTATGTGTTAACACTAAATACTGATTTAAATGGCTGGGTGTCACATAATATTTCCTTTTACAAATCCCAGTCAAATACATGAGGTTTGGTTACGTTTTTTAAAATATATGTTTGTATTTTTTATTTTTTGTCTCTAAACAACCACACAAGAACTGAGTAAAATATTGTTATAAATTATTGATTTGTTGTATTAACCATTTGAAAATTTCCTTGAAATTTCTCTCAAAGATATGGGAAAAACGGTAGTTGCATGGAATTCATAGATTTAGAAATTAATTGTTAAAATAGATGGAGAAAAAATTCCAGAGAACTAAATTAATAATCATTATAATTAGATATTTGAAATTATTTTTCAAAATTATTATCATTTCTATGTGGCTTTTTTCCCCATTTTTGTTTCTTTGTTATTGTTGTGTTTTGTTTTGTTTTTGTTGCTAATTTTCAGGTAATTTTCTTAGACTTTTTACTAATTTCTTGCTAATTTTTTGGTTAATTCTTCTTTAATTGCTTATTGCCTTCTTCCCATGTTTTTGAAAGAAATTAAGCCGATTTGCTCATGTTTCAAAGGGTTAATATTGTTATTTTCGGGGCATTTTACAGGTGTTGACATTCTTGGTTTAGAACATAAAACTGAAAACGAATATTGATTAAAATTATTCTGAAGTCAACGAGACATTAATTGTAAGATTTTTCTACCTCTGTGCTTCTGACACATTTTCGTCGGTACAAAGTTTTTCTGTTCGATACCCAGCTTTTTAAAACAGATTTTACAGATTCAGATTCTCACTAAAATCTGTGCGACTCCTGACAGAAAACACAAAAACGAGACAAATCAAACATATAAATCTGAACGTGACGTTAAAACAAACTGAATTTTGAGCTTTGGACATTTTGTACAGATTGTGACGAAGGTGGTCGATAAAGGACAAAGAAAGTAGAAATGTAAAAAGATTGAGTCATTTTATTTTATTTTTTTTCTAAAGCACTTTTGTCTCCAGGTTGTTTTTTAAATCGGAGGTTCGACGGGAAAACAGAAGTTCTTGTTGTCGTTGTTTTTGTCGTCCTTCATCCGTTCTGCTCTCATGGTGCTCTGCGAGGACGAACCAGCGTCTGGTTTCGTCGTGTTCGTTTAATTTCCACTAACTGTACGTTTTTATACGATGACTGCTTTACCTGTAAACCAGAGTACCAGATGGACCTGTACAGCCCATCCAGCTGACACCATAAGCTGTTGTAACTCATGAAATGCTGATTTTTTTTTTCCTTTTTGTTAAATATAAAGTGAGTGAACTTTTAAAATTTGTGTCTGTGCGATGATTTATATTTGCGTGGAGAGATGTGTGTACTAACACTACTAAAAACTGTCTCAGAACCAGGTTTGTTCGAAAACAATATTTTTTAATCATTTTTTAAATTTAATAATTTAAAATCTGTTGTGTTCTTTCTTCAAAAACAAGTATAATATAAATGCTAATTTTAATATCAAATCTAAATGAACAAATATTATATTATATTAAATATATAAATTTGTCATTTCTAAATATTATGTCAATCTTAATTATCATCAGTTGTTTTGTCACGTAAAAGGTAGATTTTTTTAGCTTTTTTTTTTTTTTTAACTTTATTGCCAGCCATCAATAACAAGCAATTAACAGACAACAAGTCAAAAACAAAAACAACAACAACAGCCTTGAGACTGGGCTACCCATATTGAAATATGTATACATATATATACACACATATATACCATATACAAAATCGAATAGTGATGAGACAAACGACTAGTTGAAAATAAAATAATAAAAATAATAAATAGAAACATTTCCCTTACTAATACAAAATTCCTAACTCAGATAGTCAGTGACTGGTCTCCACCTCCTTTTAAAAATCCTTACTTTTAGTTGTAACTGAGCGGTCATATGTTCCATTATGTATACATGTTTGACTTTTTGTAACCATTGAGTAATGGTAGGAGGGTTAGGGTTCAGCCAGTTAATAGTAATCATTTTTCTTGCAATCATCAACAAAACATGCAATAAATAACATTGGTCTGCAGTATACAAGTGGTCAGGTAGTACATCCAGCAAAAAAAACACAGGTTCCAGGGGTAAATCCACTTCCAAAATTTTCTCCAGCTCTTCTTTGATGTTTTTCCAAAATGTCTGTATTTTTGGGCAGTCCCAGAATGTGTGTGTATGGTCGCCAACCATGCCACAGTTCCTCCAACATTTGTTGCCAGAGTTGTTTTTAAATATCGAGGTTACTAGTGGCGTCCTAAAGAACCTAATTTTAACCTTCCAGTCAAACTCTTTCCAAAGCTGACTTCCAATCCCTCTGTGACATGCTGTACACATATTTTCCCACGTTTCATCCTCCACTACCGTATTTAGCTCCAATTCCCATTGCTGTTTAATGTGTAGTGTGTTTTCACGATTTTTTTAGCTTTTAATAAGAAAATGAAAGGCAGCAATGAATTCTTTTGTCTTGATACTGAAATGTATTTATTTATTTATGTATTTATTTGTCATTTCTAAGACTCATGTCACTCATCTTTATCATTATTGAAACAGATAAATAATTTTAGTGCACATAAAAACTTTACTTTTTTAGCAGCAATATGTTCTTTATTGTGTATTATAAGGTATTTCATTTATTGTTTTATTCATTTATTAGCATTTATTAAACATTTGAGCAACAACATACAGGAAATTAAAACAGCAAAAGTGACGTTTAAATAAACAAAATGAACAGATGAACTAAAACAATAAAATATGACTATTAGAACAAACTAATGATGTTTTTCATTTTTTTTTCAACATTTTAAAGAAAATACACATGATGCAAGAAAAGAACGGCAATATTTTTACGTTTTAAAATTTAAGTTTATATTTTAGCAGAATTACTTAGTTTCCTGTAGCCGTTAAATATTTATGTTTAACTGGAGTTCTTATTTAATAAATGTTATATAAGCGAGAATGAGTCATTTTTTCAGGTACAGGTAAGTTTTCATTTCAGGCTCTTTTCTGCTACCGTAATAACTGGTCACAGCCATCAGTGGGCACAAATTGGCACATTTATCTCGTAATGCCACGGTGATACAAACCGCTATTCCACTAAAACACGATGTTGGAGGTTTAAAGAAGAATAACCACAGAAAATGTGCATTGAAAGCGATTTTTCTACCTTGTTATTAGGTAAAAAAGACGCACATTTTTAACATTTCACATCTATTCTGAGTATTACGATAAATCCTTCCGCGCCCCATTGCTTCACTCTGAGCGCTGATTGGACCGCTGCCGTCACGTGGCCAGGAAACAGCGGAAGAAGAGGACTCCGCAGCAGAAAAGAAAGGTGAGGAAATAAACAAAAATAAAAACGATTCATTTAAAACGAGAAATCCCGCAAATATACTTAATTAATGGTTACCGTTTTGCAGCGTGAGGTGTTAGCTAACGGACCTGCCGTTAGGGCGCAGCTCAGACGGCCGGTTTTCCGGCAGGAAGCCGTTAAAATGATCGTGTTTTTAGTTCCGATCTGTGTGACAGCGTCCATGTCCGCGAGCGAAAGTGAAAATATAAAAACACGACAAAAGACACATTTTCCGACATTAAAGAGCGCGCGGGAGATATTTTAACCTGTAACTCTGCTGTGTGTTTGTGTATGTATGAGCTAATGTTAGCTGACTTCATGTTTCACCTCGTTATAAAGATAATTACACCCGTTTGATGCGGTGTGTCGATTAACCGCAGCGGCGGGTTTAGTCGCATAAAATGTCATTAAATCATTTTAATAATCTGCTGAATCATCGTCGCGCTTCGGTGAAATCTGTCTCTAAAAACGGGAGTTTCCCACCGACGGTCGCGACGTCACCGGCGGGCTGCGCGGTGACGTCGCGACCCGAAATTAACTTTAAATATTTTTTTATTTTATTTATTTTATTTTGCTCTCAGCCTCTTTATTATCACTATTTTTCTGCTTTTAGACGTTAACTAAACGATCCACAAAAAATCAAAAACAAACTAAAATCTTTATAGTGATATTATTAACAATAATAATGTAATAAAAACAATATATGTACAATAAAAGGATCAAAATAATTAATATAATGCTAACAAATCCTAATTAAATCCTAATCCTAATTAAAAGATCCTAATTAAATTAGATCCTAATTAAAATCAAACATGTAAAATAAATATCTGTAACTCATTTCAAATGATTAAATAAATACATAAAGCACAAAATGAATACTAAATATTTAAGATAAATGAATAAAAAATACCTTAAATAAATTCATATGTGTAAATTAGATAAATATAACTCAAAATGTAATCATTCATGTGAAATATATAAATAATACAAAAAATAAGATCACGTGTAAAATAAATAAATATGCAGCAAATGAAATAGCAAATAAATAAAATGTCATTAAGTTATTTTAAAAATCTGATGGATCATTGTCACGTCAGAGTTTTCCACCTTCGGACCATGATGTCACCGAAAGGCTGCGTAGTGACGTAGTGAAAGTAAATAAACTTCATTTTTAGAACAGATTTTCTTATTTGATGTTACGTTTTGATACTCAGTGATTTCAGCTGCAGTCACAAAGTTTTTAAGTTTAACCTCCAGACTTCCAGGTCGTCACTCGGTTTCTCTGTCGTCGTTTGATCGGCTGTTTCTGTTTTTCAGGATAACTTGCAGCCGTCAGGATGCAGAGCACCACCAACTACCTGTGGCTCATTTCAGACCTGCTGGGTCAGGGAGCGACGGCCAACGTTTACCGCGGCAGACACAAGGTACCAACGCCACACCTGACTCACCTGAGCTGCTGCAGGACGGCTCTCAGCCAATCACTGATCAGTGTATCCGTCTTTATATTATGGGTTTCATGACTCTTTTCTGCAGTTACAAGGTTGGAAAGCTTTCTACCAGTACTGAAAAAATAACAAAAAACATGAAAAAATCTCTAAAGTCTTGTTTTTCTAGTAATCAACCAGAACACATTTAAAAAAAAAACATTTATTTTGATTTTATTATTTTAAATACTTTTTCTGTTGTTGTCCAGCAGTCGATATTCAGAACAGACGTTTTTTTCAGTGTTTTCTTTAAACGTGTTTGGATCTTTATTCAGAGTATTTTGGGATCGTTTCCGTTGATTTTATTGTAAAGAAATCCATGAAACACAACAGTGTGTTTGCTTTCTGTGCGGCTCACGTGGCCGGACGAGTTTTCACCGAAAGAGACGTACCTGCTTTGTTTAGGGGCCACTTTTGCAACATAACAGGGGGCCAGGGGCCCGTCACAGCAACTCCGTACGAGTTTCTGGATTTCAGGACGTTTCTGAGATTTTAGGATGTTTCTCGGATTTTAGGACATTTATAGGATTTTGGGACATTTGTAAAATTTTAGAATGTTTCTGGGATTTAAGGGTATTTGTAGGATTTTGGGGCGTTTCTATGATTTCAGTACATTTCTGGGATTTTTGGACATTTCTAGGGTTTTGGGACATTTCTCACAGTTCAGGACTTTTCTATAATTTTAGGACATTTCTAGGATTGGAGCACATATCTTGCATTTTAGGATGTTTCTCTGAGTTTAGAATTTCTTTGGGATTTTAGGACATTTCTAGGATTTTGGGTTGTTTCTAGTATTGTAGCACGTCGTAGCATTTTAGGACATTAGGGTCTTAGCTGTGTCCTCTGTCGGGGGTGTGTGTGATCCTCCACTGGCACTTTTTTTAAAAAACAAGCTCTGTTGTGATGCTGTTTTATGCACTCTGACACCTTACGTATACTAAAAGTAGAAAAACTGTTCCCAGTGTGAATCACTTTATTTTTATTGTGAATTAGAAAATATTTGGGGGTCCATAAATAGCGAATAATTGTTGCAGAGAGCGACGTGAACGCCTCTCAGGCGTCGCGCTGAGGAATCAGCAGCTTCTTTGTCTCATCTGCAGTCAAGCTTTCACACTTCATCGCATCAGCTCATCAATAAGTCAACAGATATTTGGGTGCTAATTTCCTGTAAAAACTTCCTCAGAGGAAACGCGTCGTTCCTCCCTCAGAGCTCAAACCCGCTCGATGTCGGGGGTCACGGGCTGGAGGATGGAGAAGTCGGACGGGAGGAAGCAGAATTATCTGAGTGGAAAAACACAGATTGTGTTTACATACGGAGCGAAAAGATTCTGCGTAGGAAGAACCGTGTTTCTGCTTTTTACTTCCAAAAACTCCGATTTTCATGTTAAAGAGTTTCAGAGTTTAAAAAACGCTTCAGGCTGTAAAAGTGCACCGAGGGGGAATTTCCCAAAACGTCAGTGTGAATCTTCAGAGTGTGAGGATCAGTCTGGACCTGATCCTCTGTTTGAATTTGGGATCTCGTGTGTCACTAAAAGTCGACGCCTCGGGTCTGTGAGTTCAGCTCAGGGTGCGGCGCGTCTGTCAGAGCGTCATGTGTTTCCTTCACGCAGAAATATACGTGTGTTAATATTCCTGTAATTAATTTAAGATCATTTTGTGATGGAGAATAATTTTCTGAAGTTTCTGACAGACCAGAGTTAATTTAACCCTTTAAAAACTGAGCAAACTGGCTGGATTTCTTTCAAAAACACGAGGAGAAAACAACTAACAACTGAACAAGTCGTGGTCCAAAAATGAGCGAAGTATTGGTGAAAAGTTACGAGTGTGTGTGTGTGTTTGTGTGTGTGTGTGTTTAAAAATAAATGTAATCCTAAAAGTTAGCAATTAAAGTTAGAAGAAAATTACCTGAAAATAAGCACAAAAATAAACAATTGAATGTCCTTAAAAAAGCACATATACATATACACATAAATATAAATATATAAATATACTTTAAATAAATATAATTCTAAAAATGATGTTTTAAAAAATGGCAAAAAAGCTAGAAGAAAATGACCTGAAAATAAGCACAAAAAGAGATAAAAACAAGCAATGTCCTTATAAAAGCAGGGTTTTTTTCGTGTGTGTGGTGTATTTATTTATTGTATTTTTTTCCTGTAAAATAATCTTGAATATAACATTGTTATATTTCTTTGTATAGTTTAGTAGACATTTTCATTTTTTTTTCTTTTGATAATTTTTTAAATAATCCTCTCCTCTTTTTTGAAAAAAACTAATTTTTAGGTCATTTTTTTCATCACCTTTGACTAATTTCTTGCCGAGTTGGTCATCGACTTTTTTCTTCTACATTTTAGAGAGAAATCAAACCAATTTTCTCAGTTTTCGAAGGGTCAGCTAGTTCTTGAAAAGTGTCTGAAGGAGCATTAAAGTATAATTTGCGTCTGTCTGCACGTTTTTTGTGTTTGACTGTAGAAAACTGGTGACCTGTACGCCGTCAAAGTCTTCAACAACTTGAGCTTTTTGAGGCCGCTGGACGTCCAGATGAGAGAGTTTGAAGTTCTGAAAAAACTCAACCACAAGAACATCGTCAAACTCTTCGCTGTGGAGGAAGAGGTCAGTGACCGCGGCCGTCTTTGCAGTTACCACGGTGACAGCTTTAATTTTAGTCTCTTTTGCTGTAATGAAAGGTCAGTTAATATTTTTATGTCTCTTTTTAGTTTGAGTAAACATAACAGTGTTTTTCAGTGTTTTCTGACGGTTTTTAGAGGTATCAGGTCAAATGACATCATGCAGTTATTTACGTATCTATGACAACAGCGTGCATCTTTTGCGTTGAGCTTAGTGGTTTTTGTAAACGCGTCAACATGTTTCTAACCTGCTTTTCTCCTTTAATCAGTCCAACACCCGACACAAGGTCCTGGTGATGGAGTACTGTCCCTGTGGAAGTCTCTATACAGTCTTAGAGGAGTCGTCCAACGCGTACGGACTTCCTGAAGACGAGTTCCTCATAGTGCTGCACGATGTGGGTCAGTGGGACACTCTGATCACCCGAAAATTCACAAGCTCCTTTTCAGTGTTTTTCAGACTTTTCTGTGTTTGTGAACTTAAAGTCTTCATGTGGAAACAATGCAGACGATGCAAAGAAGATGTGTTTTACTGAGTTTAAACATTTTTTATGCATTCCCTAAAATCATTGAAATATAGTTTACCTGATTCATTATCGGGTTAATGCTAAAAAAGTCACTTCTCTAACTAATGAAGCTCACTTTGCGTGGACAGAGACCAACGTTGAGCAAAAAAAATGATGCAAAATGTGAACTGTCGGCCACTTTTCTGCGCTCATGAAGCCAAAAGGAGAAAGTCGTGAACCAAAATGTTCACAAACTTTCAAAGTTGTTCTGTCTTGAAATTAATTTTTGCAGCCCGGAACAAATTTTTCCAATTATTCAGATACCAGGGAGAAGTTTACATTTGTTGGTTAAGTTTGGGGATTCGTTCATTCATTCAAACCTTTATTTAAGATTCGGGAAATCATTAGAGGGAGACCCTCATTTTCAGTGATGCAGAGCGTGAATAAAGACATTAGAAACAATCAAGCAAACAAATAACTGTTAAAATATACATAAAACAAACAATAATAGGATTGTAAATAGCTAAAAAAAAATAATAAAAAAAAACAGGATAGACACGATTTAAAAGTATAATTAAAAACATTTACCATTAAAATAAGAATAAGATCATGATTTGAGTTCAAATGAAAGCTGACTTCTTCCATGTGCAAAATTAGTTCAGACAGAAGTTAAGTTGCATCAAATAATGCTGCTAACTTTGATAAATTCTATTTTCACTAATTCATTTCTTCTACTTTGACCTTATTTCGAGTTTAGCTGTTGTCAGAGAAACATTTAGGACTTTTAAGATATCTTGAAATATGTATCTGTGGCGTTTCGATGACTGAGGTGTTCCCTGATCGGCCGTTGTGTCTTCAGTGGCAGGTATGAACCACCTGAGAGAGTACGGCATCGTCCACCGGGACATCAAACCGGGAAACATCATGCGAGTGATCGGAGAGGACGGACGCTCCGTCTACAAACTGACAGACTTCGGAGCCGCCAGAGAGCTGGAGGACGACGAGCAGTTTGTGTCTCTGTACGGCACCGAGGAATACCTGGTGAGGACAAACACACACACACACACACACACACACACACACACACACACACACACACACACACACACACACACACACACACACACACACACACACACACACACACACACCCCTGAAGTCAGCGGTGTTGATAATTGTGTGTGTGTGTTGATGCATGTGTCCTAAATGTAGTCCAGATTGTGTATTTGAGTGTAATCAGTGAATTTGCAGCTCAGCTCCTACAATAAGTCTAAAATACACTGTGGAAACTAAATAGTTACATTCAGACTGTTCAGGTCCAAAAATGCTCCATTGAAACCCATTCAAACTGACATTTTTGATCCCACAGCCATCAGAGCAGAAAAACAGGACTTGTATTATTTCTGGGTGTCATTCTGGGCTTTTGACTCTGAATTTGTCATTTTGACTATTTTACACCTGATGAGGTCATTTTGACTATATTTGGCTTATGGAGGAAATACATGCTATTTCCACTAGGTGACCTGTCACAGTCAATGTAGCTGCTGATCACTGACATATCCCATTATATATCCCTATAATAATATCTACTTTGCATGTAGTATATTGAAAATATATATTTTTTGTCATCTAAGAACATAGTGACATCATGACGAAAAATCTGGCATTTAAAGGGTTACAATTCTGCAAATTAGTGAATATTTGATATTTATGATTAGGTGTGATGTTGGTTTAAATAATAAACTCAAGAAAGTAGAAAATCATATTAAAGTATAATATTTTTATAGCCTGATTTTGAAAAATGAATTTTGAGTGCAAACCAGTACAAGAAATAATAATGTATGGAAATCAATGTTGCTGCTAATCATTGATATATCCCATGCTGCAATAATTAAAAACATCTACTTTGTATGTAGTATATTGAAAAAAAAAGTTCTCATTTAAAAACAAAAAGACATCGTGACCAAAAAAATGGCATTTAAAGGGTTAAAATTTTGAAAATGAATGAATATTTGATATTTATGATTAGAACCAATGTTGATGTTGGATGTTAATAGTAATAATAATTAATTAATATTAGACAGGAAAAAGGAATAAATTAAAAGATTTTTTTTTCGCCTTACGCCTCTGTAGAAACGAAATATTTTGCTCATAATGTTTTTAATTAGTCTTTTAGTTTAAAAACTGTCAGGAAACAATAAAAAACATTAAAAAAAAAATATCAATACAATAGAAAAATATCCAGCACAGTTTCCCGGGAGTCCAAAAGGGGACGTCTTTAACTTCCTGTTGACCTGTTGACCTCTTCCTCGTGCGTTTGCCGTGCAGCACCCCGACATGTACGAGCGAGCCGTGCTGAGAAAAGACCACCAGAAGAAGTACGGAGCCACGGTGGATCTGTGGAGCATCGGAGTGACGTTTTATCACGCCGCCACGGGCAGCCTCCCGTTCAGACCGTTCGAAGGGCCGCGCAGGAACAAAGAAGTGATGTAAGAGCGAGAGCTTGTTTCTGAGGAGGAGAAGAAGAAGAAACGTTAAACTGACTGAGCCGTTTGTTGCTCTTTTAGGTATAAAATCATCACGGAGAAACCGTCCGGGACGATCTCCGGACATCAGAAGTGTGAGAACGGGAAGATCGAGTGGAGCACGGAGATGCCGGTGTCCTGCAGTCTGTCCAAGTAAGAACACGCAGGACGCACGTCTCAATACGCGTTTTCATAAAACACACGTTTTATACCAGAAATACACCGAATGAGGAAATTACGTGTGTTTTTACCGTCAAACCTTCACTCAAACAGAAGGTGGGTTTTTTTTGTAGTACTTGTAGCTCTTGTACTTGTCACAAAGGGGAAGAAATATATATATATATATATATATGTATATATATATAACAATTAAAGAAATGTCTCTCTCTCTCTCTCTCTCTCTCTATATATATATATATATATATATATATATATATATATATATATATATATATATATATATATATTTTTTTTTAATTATTTTTTTAATTTATTTATTTATTTATTTATTTTCTTTACTTATTATTATTTCTTGTGTGTGTTTTAGTTTATGTGCCAGGAAAAAAATCTGGTATTAAATTATGTTTTTTATATATATACATATATATATAGTGTATATTTGTATATGTGAAAAAATATATAAATATGTGTATTTTTTTAAGAAGGTAGAAGATAGATAGGTAGATTCATTTGTCATTTTTTAAAAAACAAAACAAAATTACATTATATGTATACATAATTTTTATTTATTTATTTTTTTTGGGATGACTTTACTTTGGTACTTCAAGTTTTGGCGATCACGACTCTGCTCTGATGTTTCAGGGGTCTTCAGAGCCTCCTGACTCCGGTGCTCGCCAACATCCTGGAGGCGGATCAGGAGAAGTGTTGGGGCTTCGACCAGTTCTTCGCCGAGACCAACGACATCCTGCACCGGACCGTCGTCTACGTGTTCAGTCTGCAGCAGGCCACGCTGCACCACGTCTACATCCACGAATACAACACGTGAGAACGCTTTCAGGCCCTCATAGAAAATATCTTTAGAAAATCATCAAAAATCTTAAAAGAAAATAACATTGCCAAACACCAAATATTGTTGAAGGAAAAAAGATTGCTAATTTAAAAAAATAAAATAAATTGTTTTAAAAAAGCAAAAAGAAAAATGGCCAAAATGTTTTGAAGAAAACATGTTTTTAC